>NC_073382.1:72872552-73160052 GCF_028641065.1 Leucoraja erinaceus
AAACTAAATCATCCACCATGCTCAAAACCCCCTTTCCTCTTTCCCCCACCTGGCTTCATCCCTCATCTCACCTGCTTCCACCTATCATATATTAGCGCCTCTCTCCCTTTCAGCTCCTTTAGACTGGCTAACGTCCCTCTACGCACGTAATCCTGATGCGGAGTCTTGAAATTATTTATTTTTTTAATTTTTATTTATTAGAAGCAGATGTACAAACGGCATATAAAATTATACAGTTATTGTACAGCTTCAATTTTGACTTTTTAGCTTAGAATTAGAAGACAAGAAAAGAGAAAGACCAAGAATGAGAAAAAGTGAGATGTGCAAAGATAGGACCCGTAGACTACCAAAGTAGTGTAGCCAAAGAGTGGGTAAAAGTAAGAGAGAAGAGATAAATAGAAAAAAAAATGAACAAAAGAGAGATAAAAATGGTGATATGCCTGCCTCTCATCCCTCCCCACCCACCTCACTCAACCCATAGTTGGATTTAAATCCAAAGTTGTGTTGCGCCATACTATCCTTGTAAGAGATCGGTAAAGGGTGTCCATGTCTTGGAAAAATTATCTGTTTTTTCTGCCAAGACAAATCAAATATTTTTAAGATGTAGTGTGTCGGACATGTTTGTAATCCACATCTTAAGAGTAGGGACAGATGTATCAGGGCTCTCGCTTAACTTTTTTTCCCTGTTGCCAGCCGGGCAACCTTGACAGCTTTTTAGGTTGCCAAATGACAGTTTAGGTGGTCATTGAAGACGGTTTGCATGACGCGTACGATAATGTGCTCAGACGAAGTCCGTAGTTACCAGTCGGAATTATGCTTAATGAAGCATTCACATATTATGTTCAAGAAGAAACTGCAGATGCTGGAAAATGGAAGGTAGACAAAAGAGAAACTCAGCAGGTGTAGCAGCATCTATGGAGCGAAGGAAATAGGCAACGTTTCAGGCCAAAACCCATCAGTCTGAAGAAGCGTTTCGGCCCGAAACGTTGCCCATTTCCTTCGCTCCATAGATGCTGCTGCATCCGCTAAGTTTCTCCTGCACTTTTGTCTACATTCACATATTATTTCTGCTTTAAATAACTCACAAATTAAACATATTCACCAATCAAGACATGATATATACCACAATGACATGCAGCAAAATTATAATACAATATCTCAACTCTTTTTACACATTGCAATTAATACAATTTTTATTAGTTCTTTCCACTTCCAAACAAAAATGTGGTTGGATTATTCAGCATATGATCAACCTGTGTCAATAAATCCTGGACCATGGTAACATATATGCTTAACCATACACACTACAGATTGATGCAAGCATGTTTTCTGTGAAGGACCGAAAATTACCATGACATGGCCATAGCTTGGGTCGTTATTGCTATTGGTACAGAAACACTCTGGCTTCCCACATAATTTATCCATAATAAAATATACAGGGTGCAAGGAAATTTCTAAAGGCATTTTATGATAATAGCTGTTAAAACCGACTATACCCATCTGACAGGTTAAACATTACACTAACTGACTAGAGATGGCCAAAGGACATAACTGCAGCAAATCTTCTTTTGGTAATATGTTTAAAGGTTTCAAAACAAATAATAACATTGGGAATTAAAACACATTTGATTACATTCCGTTACCAAACATAATCAATGTTCGCTCTGAAGACCATGAAGCACAGGTGGTGTGTGAATCAATGCGGGGTGGGTAGGTGGATTGAGAAGGCAATCGGTGTGGAATGGACGGATTGAGGCAGGTGAATTAGTACGTGTTGGTTGGAGTATGTAAAATTGTGAGGGGAGAGCACGGGGATGTCAGTGGTGTTGAATGGGGGGATCAGTATGGGATTGATGGGGGGGGTCAGTACAGGATGAATGGGGGGTTCAGTACAGGATGAATGGGGGTAGACAAAAATGCTGGAGAAATTCAGCGGGTGAGTCAGCATTTATAGAGCGAAGGAAATAGGCAACGTTTCGGGTCGAGACCCTTCTTCAGACTGTTCCTCCCATTCTTCTTGAATGCGGGGATCAGTACAGGATGGATGGGGGTAGGGGTCAGCACAGGATGAATGGGGGGGATCAGTACAGGATGAATGGGGGGGGGGGGGTCAGGACAGTGTGGATCGGAGGGTCTGTGCACGATGAAATGGGGGGGTCACTACAGGATGAATGGGGGATCAGTACAGGATGAATGGGTATTCAGTCTGGGATGAATAGGGGGATCAGTACAGGATGCATCAGGGGATCAGTACAGGATGCATGAGGGGATCGGTACAGGATGAATGGGATATCACTACAGGATGAATGAGGGGATCAGTAAAAGATGAATGGGAAGATCACTACTGGATGGATGGGATTGGTGCAGGATAAATGGAGGGTGAGTCAGTACGGGATGAATGGGAGGATCAGTGCAATATGAATGGGGGGAGAAGTGCAGGTTGGATGGAAGGGGGGTTCAGTACAGGATTAATTGGGGGACCAGTGTATGATGGATGGGAGGGGGGGGGGGGGGCCAGGAGAATCAATGCGAGGTGGGTAGGGTGATGAATAGATTGGGGGGGGGGGGGGGGGGGATGGTGAGGGGAGCACAGGGGATGTCAGTGAGGACTGAATAGAGGTGGGAATGGGGATCAGTGCGGGATAGAGAGGAGGGGTCCCAGGATCAGAGGGTGGAGGGGGGCGAGAGAGAGAGAGAGGGGGAGGGGAGGGGCAGAGGAAGTGTGGGGAGGAAGGAAGATCAGCGCTCCTGGACAACATCTCCCCGCTGCCTTGGCCGTCCCTGTCCATCGCCAAAGTGCCGCTGCCTCCCCTCCTCCGCCAGCTGACTGGAAGGTGCGGGGCCGAGCGGTGCATCTCAAAGATCCTATAGCTATAGGATCTTTGGTGCAGCTGCTTCAGACGGCGGAAGGAGACCTCCTTCCCCCTCCCTCCCTCCTCCCTGCCTCGGCGTGTGAGAGGGGTTGTATTGAAAAGGGTCGTTGGTGGATTTGCAGGCAGCCGCCGTTATCAGGTCGATAGCGGCTGCCTGCTTACTAATCCGCCAACGGCCCTTTTCAAAACAACCCCTCTCACACACTGAGGCCGGGAGGGAGGGAGGAGGAGGTCTCCTTCCGCCGGGCGGGGTGCGGGAGGAGGAGGTGGTGTTGCTGCTGTCGCCGTCATTCGCTCCGACCCCTCGTCACCCTGCACCCAGTATCTTTGCCCCGCAATCAAAGATACTAGAGGAATACAGCCGCCGCTGATACGAAACATCACATTCCTATTCTCCAGAGATGCTGGCTGACCCGCGGAGTTACTCCAGTTTTTTTGCGTCTATCGGTATAACCAGTATTTGGGTTGCCAGGCCGGGCAAAATGAATCGGCGTTTAGGTTGCCTGGCGGCATTTTCTGTGATCAATGGCACCCGGGCAACCGTTAATTTCGAGCCCTGTGTATGTTTCCAAAATTTAAGTATTAGGTTTTTCGCTGTTATCAGGCCATAATTAAGGAAACGTCTTTGAAATAGTGATAGCTCAGAACAGGCTTCTGAAGTACCTAGAGTGATCAGTTCCATGTGGGGGTCCAATTTTATTTTTAGTGTTTTTGAAAAAAAATTCAAAAATTCCTCTCCAGTAATTATGTAACTTTATACAAGAGACAAAGGAATGGGTTTTAGTTGCTTCCTGAAGGAGACGTTTCTCACAAATAGGAGGAACATTTGGGAAGATCTTATTCAGTTTAGACTTTGAATAATAGAGTCTGTGCAGTATTTTTAATTGTATTAGCGAATGCCTAACGTTAAGAGAACAGTTGTGTATGTATGGAAGGCTGTCCTCCCATCTATCTTTTAAAATTGTTAGGCCAAGTTCATCTTCCCAAGTCCTTCTAATTACTTCTGTCGATGGGGTTTGTATATTTAAAAGGGTATTATATAGGTATGATATTAACTTGTTTGAGTGAGTTTCTATTCATACATTTGTCTACTGTGTCTGGAAACATATATTGATAGTCTTGGATATATGATTTCAGATAGTCTCGTATTTGAAGGTATCTAAAGTATTGGCTACCTTTCAGATGATATTTCGACTGTAATTCTTGAAATGAGAGAGAAGTTCCCATCTCATAAAGATCTCCCAGTTTTTTTATTTCTAATCTTTCCCAGTGTGTGAACGTCTTGTCTAAAATAGACGGCTTGAACAAAGGGTTGTTGGTAATTGGTGAGAAGAGATAAGTTTCTCAGTTTAAGGGTTGACTTCACTTGTTTCCAGATTCGTAGGGTACTGTGATTAATCGGATTTTTCTCATATAGTATTTTCTTCAAATTTATTGGAGAGAGAAGAATCGCGCCTATATTAAAAGCCGAACAATCTTCTCTCTCCAATATTAACCATTTTACCTGTTGGCATGTGTTGTCCATCCAATAGATTAAGTTTTTAATATTCGTTGCCCAGTAATAGTACAAAAGGTTGGGGAGAGCAGAGTCTTGAAATTGACTATCCCTTTGTCTCCACGGGTGCGGCTTGACCTGTTTCTTGCCATTTGCTTTTCTTTTGCCTCAGGTTGCAGTATCGGCATTTTGTGTTTTCACTTGTTACTTGATCCGAATGTGGGGATCTTTTCACAGCACTTTTCAATGAAGTATAATTATTTATTCGTTTGGCTTAGTTAAAATGTATCCCCAATCAGTTAAGATAGTGGCTTGTTGCAATTTATGACTGCTTCTCTTGGTACAAATTAGCTTAGAGGTTTGTGTATATTACCAGCGTGAATACTGTATGATGAGTTTCATTGTTTATATATATTTTTTAACTTGAAATGAGATAGGAATCTTTAACAATAGTGCAATATTCATGTGAGCAACTGAGTTTGCATTGGTGGGAGCCGATTGTGTTAGGTGTACATTAAAGTGGCATGGATTCAGTTTTTGTAATTGCAATAACAGGTTGCTGATAATCTTTAAGTTATTGTATGAAGCTAATGGCTAACTTTTTTCTATCAATAGGTGGTCTAATTAGAAATTTTAAAGTTTGCAATTAATATAGTTCATCTCTACATCGGGAGACAGAAGTGGAGTAGACAGTCAGAACATTTTCCGGAGCCAGTAGTATCAACTGCTAAAGGCATAGCTTTAAGAAAAGAGAGTCAAAGTTTAAAAGAGATATGTGGGGCAAGTTTTTTTTCACACCGAGTAATAGATGCCTGGAATGTGCTGCTAGGTGTGATGATATGATATTGGTATTTAAGAAGCGTTTAGGTAGGCACCAATTATCTAATTTTTCCCAGTTTTCTTGCAGTGTTAATCTGATACCTTAACACTTTCTTTCTCCACTAGAGTTATTTGACTTGCAAAATGTTTTGCACGATTTCTGTCTGTATTAAATATTCAAGTATCGTGGGTATTATGATGCAAAAAGATGGTGGTTAGAACTTTATACCTTTCATGGTTTCCAATGGAGAAACAGTCCCAGTCCTCATTTTCCTTTGTTTTGTTGCAATTAATCAATTTGTTTTATCAATTAACTTTAATTCTTTAGCCACTTAACTATATGAAGGAATTTATTGTAACCAGCTAAGCTATCAGCATATCTTTTGGTTTGTGGGAATTAATTGTTTGTCTATTTAGATCAGCAGTCGGCAACCTTGTTCTGCACAGTGGCCAGGAAGCATGTCTGTGAGCGGATGCAGGGCTACATTTATCACGTGTACACATTGATCTCGCCCCTTCGAGGACACTGCTCGTACTCACTCGTCCCTGGCCTATTGACCACCCTGAACCCGACCAAAGATCATAGAGTGGATCTTTGATCCGGACAGTGAAGCCCAGACACAGAAGGTGCACGGCCGTGCCAACGGCTTTGTGCAGGATGCGGTATAGCCAGAACTCGGCGGCTCGACCATTGCGGCCACCAGTGCAGGCCTCCTTGCGTCACCCCGCCTGGGCGCCTTGGCCTCGGGCCCGGGAGGTACCAGAGATGATGGAAGGCTGCGGACTGGATGATTTCGGGTTATGGGCCGCATTCGGCCCGGGGGACGTATGTTGCCGACCCCTGATTTAGATGGTCGTTGCGCTGTATCCTGTGATCTTCAGAGACAGTGTTGTCTGGTTATTGTGGGGAGGTTCCATGCACAAGCCTTTTTTTTTTCCCCAAAGACAAGAGTTTTTTTTCTGTTTGTCAATTTTCAAAGTAATCTACAACTGGTTCTCCAGTTCCTAATCAGAATCACATTCTAACATTTTGGACTATCTAATACAAATAGAGTTCCCTAATTCATTAGTCATGTTGTATCCAATTAGTGTTCTGGAAATGCACATTATAGCCAGGACTACATGTACATATCTATGGTTTGTTACATGAGACTTTGTGTTTTGGTCTGCAATATTTACTATTTCTTGCAGATGAAGGAATGAAACAGCAATGACTATGCTAACTTTGGGTAATCTGAGGTTTAAATAACTGCGAATCACGTGCAGAATTTTGGGTAATGTCGGCAAGGTATTTGCTATCTTTCAAATATTAATCTTGAGAATGTCATGTCGAATTTCTGTTTTGAACCCGGTTGGTACTTCTGATTAAGGCATTTCTAAAGTGCCATTAAGTAGAATTAGTGATGATGTTGTAGCTTTGTTGTATTTTCCAATTCACAATGAGCAGAAATGTTGTTAGAGTAACCTTGGTGAATAATAACTACATTTTCCAGATGTTGAGTATTATGGTAATATTGTGCTGGTGATGACATTTATTTAGTTTGGGGTGAAAAGGGTTCCAATTAAGCTATAGCATTTTCTTGGATGGTCAACTTTCTTGACTTTTGTTGCTGTATCAGTCTTCATGGCAAGTGGAGAGGGGTCCATCATCAGTTGTCCTATAAATTGTGGATAGGTTTTGGAGAGTGAGCAGAATTACTTGCTTACTGGATACTCAATCTTTGATCTACATTGAAGTCAAGTTGAGTTTATTGTCGAATGCACAAGCACAGTGAGGTACAGGAATAATGAAACCCTTATTTGCAGCAGCATCATAGGCACAAATACAGACAACACACAAACATATGTAATTCATAAATTGCACTTTGATTCTTTAAATCGGGGGGGAAAAAAAAGCCTATGCAAAAAATGAATTCCTCCACCTTCTGTATTCCTCTCAGCAACTGATACTTTGCCACTTGCTTCTTCCTAGCTATATAAAAAGTAAAAGTAACCACTATTTATGGGTGGATATGGCAGGGCTTCTATGTTTTGTTGGCTGTGTGATCATTTGACTTGTGTTTCGTGTTGTTTTTGCTGATTAGCATGCAATTCTGTCGTTTTGGTGGCACCACATTGACAGCTCTCTTTTAAAGTAGATGTTGTTCACATCCTATCTGTTTACAATAATTGAGTAGGTGTTGGTTCATTTTCATGCTTGTAATGGTGGTCTGAAGAGTATGCCAGGTCATGAGAATACCAATTATAGTGTAATGAACTTCTGTTGATGGCCTAAGGTACCTCGTGTGCTGGTCTCCTCGTGTGCTGGTCTCCTCTAAACCAAATCTTTTTATGCAATCTGAGTCATAATTTCTTCACCAGCTCTTGTAGTAAACTGTTCCACTAATTTTCATCACTTTTCACCTTGTAAAATGCTACTGCAGTTTGAGGAATTATTCTGAAATAAATTCATCTGATCTTGATAGTTTTGTGCATCGGATTAAGCAAACATGAACAAATAAAATGCCTAAATAGTTTGTCTAATATTTTAAATTGAGCTCATCTGTTCAGTTTCTACACTTCCCCCCCAAATGTTCACCTAGAAAATGTGGGCAAGGTATGTTTTGGAACCTTGTATAATAGTAAAGATCTCAATCTGATTTTTTGTTGTTGTTACTTTTCAGGGTGGTTTGAAAAACAAACAGTATGGTGTTACGTTGCCTCATGAGTTCATCCATGAGCTAAAAACAGGTGTTGGAGATGAAAGACTTTTACATTCTCTGGAATCTCTTCGTATTTCGTTGACCAGCAATCCTGTCAGGTAATGATAACCATCCCGGAGTGCAATAAGCCAATCATAATTTGCATTTAGTTTTTCACTAAATTATCTACGGAGACGTTAAGACATCGGATTTGCAGTCAATTTACCATACAAAAGTTTCATATTCATTGTGTAGTTGTCACTATTGGTTTTGAAATTGCTTAGAGGAGAGGAGATGGTGCGGTCGGGTCCAGTTGCCGTTGTGGTAGCTCTGCGGAGATTGTTCCTTTTTGTTAACTTGTATATTCATTTTAAATTTATTTATTTCTACTAACATATTAGCACTAACAATGTACGATCAGAAAACACTGTTAAAACAAAACTTTAGCGTAATCCAAGGCCTTTTAGACACGATACTCACGGATCCTGCATAGCCGACAGAGATCACAAGAGCGCGCCGCGGCAACAACAATGGGAGCGCGGCTCCGGGAAAAAGTCGGAGAAAACATCATGGTAAGCAGGGGGGGATTCGAAATAGGCTGAGAGCCCAAGCCTTCCGTCCACCTCTGCCCAGCATTCTTCTGGCTAACGTCCAGTCCCTGGAGAACAAGTTGGATGACCTCAGGGTGAGGATCAGATTTCAGCCGGACATAAGAGACTGCAACATCTTCTGTCTGACCGAGACATGGCTGGTGCCGGATCAGGTAATCTGCCCAACCGAGTCCTTCACTGTTTTCTGCGTGGACAGAACGGAAGAATCCGGGAAATCAAAGGGTGAAGGAGTTTGCTTCATGACCCACAATGACGGGTGCAACCCTAGGAATATTAAGACGCTTTCTCGTTCCTGCTCGCTGGACCTGTGACATCTGACTATCTCATGCCGTCCATTCTACCTTCCTCGAGAGTTCAGCTCAGTGATCATCACAGCCGTCTACATTCCACTGCATGCGGACACCGACGTGGCACTATCGGCCCTACACGATGTGTTATGTCGACAACAAAACAAGAACCGTGATGCGGCTATGGTGGTGGCTGGAGATTTTAATAAGGTAAATCTCAAAAAGGTCATGCCTAACTTCTGCCAATACATCACTTGTGTCACCGGGGGGAGGGGGGGGGGAGAAGAACTTCTGTTACACTGGACCATTGTTACACGCCGTTCAGGAAAGGCTACAAGGCTGTTTCTCTCCCTCCTTTTGGAAAACCTGACCGCACTGCCATTTTCCTGCTACCGGAGTATAAACAACGGATGGTACAGGAAGCGGCAGTGATGAGGGACGTAAAGCGGTGGTCTGACCATTCAGAGGCTATGCGGCAAGATGCACTGAGCGATGTTGACTGGAATATGTTCGAAGCAAGCTCCAGAATAGCCAGTGAGTTCGCGGAAGAGGTCACGGACTGCATTGCAACAATAGCCGATAACATCGTTCCCACGGTAAGGGTTAGCATCTTTCCTAACCAAAAACCCCAGGTGGTCAAGATGGTGAGACATACCTCCAACACCCTCACCCTGAACACAGGATCCCCCAGGGTTGTGTCCTTAGCCCCCTACTGTACTCCCTGTACACACATGACTGTGGCCAGGTTCAGCTCCAACTCCATCATTAAGTTTGCTGATGACACTGTGGTGGTGGGCCTGATCTCCGATAACGATGAGAAGGCTACAGGGAGGAGGTGGCTGACCTGGCACTCTGGTGTCAGGACAACAGCCTCCTCTTGAATGCCACTAAAACTAAGGAGCTGATTGCGGACTTTAGAAAGGCTCAACATCCGAGGACGTACACGCAACTGGAGATAAATGGGACTACTGTGGATAGGGTGAGCAGCTTCAAATACCTGGCAGTGCACATCACAGAGGATCTTACATGGACAACACGCACTGCCGCACTGGTGAGTAAGGCAAGGCAGCACCTTTACCACCTCAGGCAGCTGAGGAAATTCACAGTCTCTCTGAGGATCCTTCAGTGCTTCTACTCTGGGGCTATAGTAAGCATCTTGCTCGGTAACATCTCAATCTGGTTTGGGAACACCTCTGCCCAAGACAGGAAGGCTCTGCAAAGAGTAGTGTGTTCAGCTGAACACACTATGGGAACTACACTCCCCCCCCCCTCCTGCAGGACCTATACACCAGGAGCCAGCAACATAATTAAGGACCCCTACCACCCCAGCAACGGGCTGTTCCAGCTGCTACGGTCAGGCAAGCGCCTCTGCTGTCACGCCGTGAAAACAGAGAGGATGAGACAGAGTTTCTTCATACAGGCCATCAGGACTGTAAACTCTTATCTCACCAGAGACTAATTTACTGTTATGTTGTCTTTTTAATTTTTTTTTCTAATATGTAAATACTGATTCTGTTCTATTGTTTTTGCACAATCCGCAGGGATTGCCACTTTCATTTCACTGCACATCTTGTATGTGTATGTGACAAATAAAGTTGTTGATTTGACTTGACTTGCTTTTTAATTTCTTTTCTTGCCTCTCTCAATAACCTGAGAGATCCCATTAGGCCCTGGGGAGCTATCCATCTTAATACTCTTCAAGCGCCTCTGCAGAACCTCCTCTATTTCAAACAGCCCGCGCATATTTGTATTCTCAACACCGATCTCGCAGATCTAACACCTTCTCGTCAGTGAATACAGATGCAGAGTACTTGTGTAGTACTTCACCTACATCCTTCAACTCCAAGCATGGATTCCCTCCTATATCTGTGAGCGGTTCTACCTTCTCGCCGGTCACTCTCTTATCTTTAACGTATGTATAAAAAGCCGTGGGATTTTCCTTAACCTATCTCGCCAAATACATTTTACTTTTAGCCCTTCTAATTGCTTGTTGAATTTGAAGGTGTCAGCGGAAACATCAGCCAATTATATATATATATATATATATATCTATATATATCTATATATATCTATATATATCTATATATATCTATATATATCTATATATCTATATATATATATATATATATATCTATATATATCTATATATATCTATATATATATATATATATATATATATATATATATATATATATATATATATATATATATATATATATATATATATATATATATATATATATATATATATATATATATATATATATATATCAAGTGTTGGAGGGTATAGAACTTTTAAATGAGAAGGGCAAAGTTTACAGAAGATGTGCAGGGAAAGTTTTTTTTACACAGAGTAACATATAAACATAGAAAATAGGTGCAGGAGTAAGCCATTCGGCCCTTGGAGCCAGCACCGCCACTCAATATGATCATGGCTGATTATCCAAAATCAGTACCCTGTTCTGGCTTTTTCCCCATATCACATGATCCCCTTAGCCCTAAGAGCTAAACCTAACTCTTTCTTGAAAACATCCAGTGAATTGGCCTCCACTGCCTTCTGTGGCAGAGAATTCCACAGATTCACAACTCTGGGTGAAGAAGTTTTTCCTCATCTCAGTCCTAAATGGCCTACTTTTTTATTTTTTTATCTTTTTTTTAAACTGTGACCCATGGTGCTGGACTCCCCCCAACATCAGGAACATTTTTCCTGCATCTACCCTGTCCAATCCTCTCAGAATGTTATATGTTTCTATAAGAACCCCTCTCATCCTTCTAAATCCCAGCGAATACAAGCCCAGTCGATCCATTCTTTCATCATACGTCAATCCCTGGTGAATTTACGCTGCACTCCCTCAATAGCAATAATGTTCTTCCTCAAATTAGGAGACCAAAATTGTACACATTGCTCCAGGTGCGGTCTCACCAGGGCTCTGTACAACTGAAGTAGGACACCCTTGCTGCTAAATTCAAATCCTCTTGCAATGAAGGCCAAGGTTTCTTCACTGCCTGCTGTACCTGTGTGTAGGAAAAAAACTGTGGATGGTCCTGCTTAGTTTCATTGATTGGTGTAGAAGAACACCCAAGTCTTGTTGCACCTCCCTTTCTCCTAATCTGACACCATTCAGATAATAATCTGCCTTCCTGTTCTTGCCACCAGTGGATAACCTCACATTTATCCACATCATACTATATCTGTCATGCTTCTGCTCACTCACCCAACCTATCCAAGTCACCCTGAAACCTCATAGCATCCTCCTCGTAGCTCACACTGCCATTCAGCTTTGTGTCATCTGCAAACGTTGAGATGTTACATTTAATTCCCATGTCTAAATCATTAATATATATTGTAAACAACTGGGGTCCCAGAAGCGAGCCATGCGGCACCCCACTAGTCACTGCCTGCCATTCTGAAAATGACCCGTTAAATCCCACTCTTTGCTTCCTGTCTGCCAACCAGTTCACTATCCATGTCAATACCTACCCCCAAAACCATGTGCTCTAATTTTGCACACTAATCTCTAGTATGGGACCTTGTCAAAGGCTTTTTGAAAGTCGAGGTACACCACCTCCACTGGCTCTCCCTTATCAATTCTACTTGTTACATCCTCAAAAAATTCCAAGAGATTAGTCAAGCATGATTTCCCCATCATAAATCTATGCTGACATTGACCGATCCCGTTACAACTTTCCAAATGCGCTGCTATAACATCTTTAATAATCTACTCCAGCATCTTCCCCACTGCCGATGTAGTGGTTACTGGTCTATAATTCCCCGTTTTCTCTCTCCTTCCTTAAAAAGTGGTGTTTTGTAACATTGGCTACCCTCCAGTCCACAGAAACTGTTCCAGAGTCGAGAGAACATTGACAAATAATCTCCAATGCATCCACGATTGCTCGGGCCATCTCCTTGAGTACTCTGGGATGCAGATCATCTGGCCCTGGGGATTTATCTACTTCAGCCACAACAGTTTACCTGACACCATTTTCTAATGTGCATTCCGTTCAGTTCCTCCCTCCCACTAGATCTTCGGTCCCCTAGTATTTCCGGGAGATTGTTTGTGTCTTCCTTAGTGAAGACAGAAGCAAAGTACTCATTTAACTGTTCTGCCATTTCCTTGTTTCCCATTTTGAATTCAACTGTCTCTGACTATAAGGGGCCTACATTCGCCTTCACTAATCCTTTCCTTTTTACATACCTGTAGAAACTTTTAGTCAGCTTTTATTTCCCTCAAGCTTTCTTTCATGTTTTTTCCCCCCCCTCTTAATGAACCCTTTATCCTCCTCTCAGTTCTAAATTTCTCCCAGTCCTCTGATTTGCCAATTCTTCTAGCCAATTTATATGCCCCTTCCTTGGCTTTAACACTATCCTTGACTTCCCTCGTCAGCCACTGTTGAGCTGCTTTCCCAGTTTTATTTTTTTGCCAGACAGGTATGAACAATTTCTGGAGTTCATCCATGTGGTCTTTAAATCTTCACCATTGCATCGCCACTGTCAACTTATAACATGCCTGTCTATCCAAGCCAATTCCCATCTCATACCTTCAAAGACTTCTTTATTCAAGTTCAGGACCCTAGTTTCTGAATTAACTGTGTCACTCTCCATCCTAATGCAGAATTCCACCATATTATGGTCACTGTTGCCCAAGGAGCCTTGGGCAACAAGACCACACCTGGAGTATTGCGTACAGTTTTGGTCTCCAAATCTGAGGAAGGACATTATTGCCATAGAGGGAGTGCAGAGAAGGTTCACCAGACTGATTCCTGGGATGTCAGGACTGTCTTATGAAGAAAGACTGGATAGACTTGGTTTATACTCTCTAGAATTTAGGAGATTGAGAGGGGATCTTATAGAAACTTACAAAATTCTTAAGGGGTTGGACAGGCTAGATGCAGGAAGATTGCTCCCGATGTTGGGGAAGTCCAGGACAAGGGGTCACAGCTTAAGGATAAGGGGGAAATCCTTTAAAACTGAGATGAGAAGAACTTTTTTCACACAGAGAGTGGTGACTCTCTGGAACTCTCTGCCACAGAGGGTAGTCGAGGCCAGTTCATTTAAGAGGGAGTTAGATGTGGCCCTTGTGGCTAAGGGGATCAGAGGGTATGGAGAGAAGGCAGGTACGGGATACTGAGTTGGATGATCAGCCATGATCATATTGAATGGCGGTGCAGGCTCGAAGGGCCGAATGGCCTACTCTTGCACCTAATTTCTATGTTTCTATCACTAACTAATCCTTCCTCATTACACAATATCCAGTCCAGGATGGTCGGTTCCTCTACATATAGGTTTAAAAACCCATCCTGTATACATTCCAGGAAATCCTCCTCCTCAGCACTGTAACCAATTTTTTTGGCCCAATCTATATGTAGGTTAAAGACACCCATGATGACTGCTACATGCATCCCTAATTTCCTGCTTGACGTTATCCCCAACCTCCTTACTGCTGTTTGGTGGGCTGTATACCACT
Source organism: Leucoraja erinaceus (assembly GCF_028641065.1). Taxonomy (NCBI): domain Eukaryota; kingdom Metazoa; phylum Chordata; class Chondrichthyes; order Rajiformes; family Rajidae; genus Leucoraja; species Leucoraja erinaceus. The sequence goes on from NC_073382.1 coordinate 72,886,784, forward strand.
CCGACAAGCGTTTTCTGCCCTTGGCTATTTCGCAGTTCTACCCACACAGATTCTACAGCATCCCAGCTAATGTCTCTCCTTGCTATTGCATTAATCTCCTCTTTAACTAGCAATGCCACCGCACCTCCTCTTCCTTTCTATCTATCCTTCCTGAATATTGAACACCCCTGCATATTTAGCTCCCAGCCATGGTCAACTTGGAGCCATGTCTCTGTAATTCCAAATATATTATATCCCTTAACTACTATCTGCGCATTCATTTCATCCACCTTATTTCGAATGCTGCTCACATTAAGACACAAAGCTTTCAGGTTAGTTTTTATTATCTCCATTCTACCTTTTGCTTCTGCCCTCCTTTTATGGCCCTCTGTCGCCTTGCATTAGGTCCCATCCTCCTGCCCTGTTAGTTTAAACCTGACCTTTCCTACTTGTCCAGATTGTTGACTCCACCTCCCCACTTTTTAGTTTAAATCCACGCGTGTAGCACTAGCAAACGTGCCTGCCAGAATGTCGGTCCCCTTTCAATTAAAGTGCAACCCATCCCTTTTGTACGGTCATCCCTGCCCCAGAAGAGATTCCAGTGATATAGAAATCTAAATCCCTGCCCCCGCACCAACTTCTTAGCCACACATTCAGGTCCCTTATCTCCCTGTTCCTACCGTCACTAACACGAGGTACTGGAAGTAACCTAGAGATAACCACCCTAGAAGTCCTGCTTTTCAACCTCCTACCTAGTTCTCTATACTCACGTTGCAGAATCTCCTTCCTCGTTATTTGTGCCTACATGCACAACTACTTCCAGCTGATCACCTTCCATCTCGAGGATGTTCTTAAGTCGGCCTGAATCAACTTGGACCATGGCACCAGGGAGGCAACAGACCATCCTCGAGTTTCGCCTGTCACCGCAGAATCTCCTGACCACATCTCAGACATTGAAGTCACCCACCACTATGGCTTTGCCTGACGTCGGTCTCGCCGGTCGAGTCTCAGTGCTAGGATTCGAGTCACAGACTTGTCCGCCACTTGGACTGGAAGCATCGTCTGACCCGACAGCTCCCAAGAGGGTGTACCTGTTTTCAAGAGGTACTTCCACCGAGGTCTCCTGCACTCGCATCATCCCCTTTCTTTCCGTCTCTACCCGTCACACCTCTTGCACACTTGTAGTGACGAACTGACTTTAGGTCCTGTCCAGGAAGCGTTCGTCGTCCCCGATGGACGGCAGGTCACCCAGCTGCTACTCCAGTTCCCTAACTCGGTCCTTGAGGAGCTGCATCTGGACACAGTTACAAGATACAAGATACAATTTAATTGTCATTTGGACCCCTTGAGGTCCAAACGAAATGCCGTTTCTGCAGCCATACATTACAAACAAACAAACAAATAGACCCAAGACACAACATAATTTACATAAACATCCATCACATCGCTGTGATGGAAGGCCAAAAAAAACTTCTCTCCACTGCACTCTTCCCCCCCCGATGTCAAAGTCAAAGCCCCCGGCTGGCGATGGCGATTGCCCCGCGGCCATTAAAGCCACGCCGGGTGGTGCAAGGTCGCACACCGGGTCTTGGTGTTAGAGCCCCCGGCGTGCGCTCGCAGAGTCCCGCGGCCATTCCAAGCCGCGCGGGGCGGTGATGTCAGGCCCCGCTCCAGGAGCTCATTCGACCCCGCAACTCAGGCGGGAGAAGTAGCCGTTGCGAGAGCCCTGAAAAGCGGTCTCCCTCCAGGGACCCGCGGGCACCCGGTGCCTCCGTCCACCAGACCTACAGTTGAAGCCTCCTAATCTCCGGAAGTCGGGCCGCAGCAGCAGCAGCTCTCCACCGCCGCTCCACCCGCTCCGGACTCGGCCAGCTCCGCGACGGTGACGGTGAGTCGTCGGCACCAGAGTCCCCGGTCTCCTCCTGTTGGAGGCCGCTCCTCGTTGCAGCCCCAGCAACAACGTAGACCCAACAAGAAAAGGACGGGTCTCCCGTGCAGGGAGAGATTTAAAAGTTTCCCCCTCCCTCCCCTCCCACCCCCCCCCCCCCCCCCCCCCCCCACACACACACCCCAACAAAAAATAACAAAAACTACATAAAAACATAGACAGAAAATAATAAAAACGCGGACGGGCTGCAGAGGCCGCTGCTGACGAGAGTCGCGCTGCCTACCAGTTCCCACACGCCAGCAGTGCCCCTCACTTCCCACATCCTGCAGCAAATGCACTGCAATAACAAAGCCTTCCTTCAGCGAATCCACTTACTCGCTGGTCTGGCTGCTGCTGCTCTGCAATCTTCCAGGTCATTGGAATGCACTGCCAGGGATAGTGGCAGAGGCAGATACCTGGACCAAGGCATTTTGATAGGCATTTGGATATGCTGGGATTGGAGGGATATGGATTATGTGCAGGTAGATAAGAGATGGTCTTGGCATCAAGTTTGGTACAAACATTGTGGGCCGTAGTGGGCTGTTTTTCTGTTGTACTGTTCTATAGACTATGATCTTCCAACATCTGCTTTGCAGACTGAAATCACATTATCGTTCAGGACTGGGGCCAGAGAGGGCATAGGGAAAACACTGAAACTGTTGAGCTTGTCCGGGAGTGATTGTCACTTGAGCTACGTGGGGGTTTCTCCTTATAGGAAATTACAATCTCCTTCACAGCTGTTGATTAAGTGTTCAAGTGAATTTATTGTCATGTGTCCCTGACCCTTCAGTTGAGACTAAAAATGTCTCTTGGCTTTCTCAATGACTTCTCACCTGAACTTTTATTATCCTGTGTAATGACAGTCTTTATGACGTCTCAAGGATTTGGTCCTCGATAGTCACTAATGCGCTGACTATGGGTCAGAAGGTAATCTTACGCATTCCACGAGCTCTCCACGAGACATTCAAAGCCGTCGAAAGATACGTATTCCAGAAACAGTCTCTTGATTAATAGTTTCTTTATTGTAGTAGTACAAAACAGTTAAGAAACTCATTAAAACTTCTTCTTGTATAAGTACATCGTCTTGCAGCATATATAAATTTTAATCGTAATCGCGATCATGTCGTGATCATGCTCGTGTTCATGGTCGAAAACTATATTTTCCCCATAGTCTTCCCCAAATTAAATTAAACTAAACCTTCTGGGCCTCTGCACCAGAATCCTAACCACGAACATGCCCCAGACTACGTATAAATCCCACCTACATAATTAAAGGCAGATAAAATTAAAGGTAACTGGTTGTTATTATTATTATAACATACTGAGTTAAGCTAAATGGCTACTACATCCTGTTTTACCAGACTTGAATGCTTGAAATCAGGTGCTCAGTAGATTACAGACTCCTTGATCATTCGAGACTTCAGGTTCGAGAACATTTGTATGGTTTTGGTGGGAATGCACTCCTCAACACATTTCCTTGTGAAGTTGACAACCACGTGGTGTCTTTGTTCAGGTTTGTTGCTGAATCCTTGAACATCGCCTGGTCTACCGATGCCAAACAAACAGTCCCAAAGTCACAACTTAGCCTTCCCTGACAATCTGCACTATCCAGTTTCTGCCTCGATGCAGGAAAGAGCTCAGTCAGTTGGTTTGATTTTTTCTTTCCCCAAGTGTGGGTGAGGGATGGAGCAATAGGCATCTTTCGTGTAGTACCAATGGTCATGAGTATTTGATCCCCTTGTACGACAGGAGACATGCTGGTTTTGAAGTGACTTCTTCAAACTAACCTTGTCTAAATCCTCTGCTTTAGTATGTCATCTTGTATTTGTTGACTATGACATGCAACTTCTTTTGAGATAGCCAGGCTTCTGGCTGGGGCGGGATGCAGACTACAGTCGCAATGGATGTGAATTTCCTTGTAAGGTAGAAGTAAAGCACTTCACTGTTGGATATGAACCGGATGATGCTGCAGGATACGTGCTGGTGGTAGTTTGGCAGCAATTTCTTCAAGTTGACCTTGTTGAAGTTTTGGGTTATGGCAGTAAAGGCGCCAGTGTACGCCATCTGGTGTTTGTCCACAGCGTCCACTAGACGAATGTCTTTCTGGGGTGGGAAGTAGGCCGACCATGGTGATGGAGGTGAATTTCCTTGGGAACTAGCAAATGTGCAGGAAAGAACTGCAGATGCTGGTTTAAATCGAAGGTAGACACAAAATGCTGGAGTAACTCAGCGGGACAGGCAGCATTTGGAGAGAAGGAAAGGGTGACGTTTCGGGTCGAGACCCTTCTTCAGACTGTATCTTGTAGTTATAGCCGTCAGTTATACCACTATGCCTTAATGCTATGTTTTAATTTTTAGGTCAGCATGTTTTCATTTCAGTCATTCAAAAACTAATATTCTATTGTCATTTCACTGTGTTATTTAGACTCTGATTAACTCCCAAGTTAAGTCATGTAATTTTAAGTCAAGCAATTAATTGTGGTTATTTTTGTTATTACTTGAACTGTCTTATATATCAGTAAGATGTTTGTTCGGATATTTTAGCTTCTACTGGGATTGCAAATTACAATCTTAATTTAGAAGTTTACATAACATTTAAAAATGTAATTACAGATGGTGTTTATTGATTCTTGGTGTGCCATCAATGAGAATTTTTTAATATGTTTAGCTGCTGTATTACTGCTACTGGACTTAATACAATGATTTGAAATGATGCCATATTGCAGCTTTTTTTAGGAATACGGGAAGGATCTTCATAAGACATTGCTTTATATTTGTTGGGAATACACTGCTTGGCCAATGGTGAACGCAGTTGGTTTCATGTTGAATTCTGACCAATTATCAGTTAAACAAATGAAAGCAACGGAAACAAGATTGAAACAAACTGAAACATGGCTCTTCCTTTGCATAAGAAAGTATTTACCTATATTAAGTTGGTCGTCTTATAGAAACAATGAAAATAGAAACATAGAAAATAGGTGCTGGTGTTGGCCATTCGGCCCTTCGAGCCTGCCATTCAATATTATCATGGCTCATCCAACTCAGTATCCTGTACCTGCCTTCTCTACATACCCCCTGATCCCTTTAGCCACAAGGGCCACATCTAACTCCCTCTTAAATATAGCCAATGAAGTGGCGTCAACTACCTTCTGTGGCAGAGAATTCCAGAGAATCATCATTCTCTGTGTGAAAAATGTTTTTTGAATATTGTATGAATATATGCAGTGCAATATATTCAAGTGCTATTGGAGCAAACTATATATGAAACCTGAACTGCACACACTTAGAAAGTATCCATAGAAAGAGAAACAGGGTTAATGCTTCTTTGACTCAGAAGATAACTCCTTTCATTTTTCCACAGATACTGCCTGTGCTGCTCTGTGTTTTCAGCAGGTGAGGAGGTGACATCTAATGGAGATATGTGGTGGATGCTTCTGGCCATCTCCCCTCCACAGCCTCCAATCTTTTTTGTCCCCGACCCCACATTACCCAGTTCTATTTACATCCCAAAATCCACAAACAGGATTGCCTTGGCAGACCCATTTTGTCTTGCCTGTTCCAGCTCCCTTGTCCACTCCCTTTTAACCTACATTCACGACACTTCATGTGCCCTTCTCCTCTTCAATAACTTTCAGTTACCGGGCTCCCATTGTCTCATCTTCCCCATGGGCGTCCAGTCCCTTTACACCTCCATTTCCTACCAGGTAGGGCTCAAGGTCCTCTGGTTCTTTCTTGATCAGAAACCCAATCAATTTACCTCTGATAATGCACTCCTCTGCCTGGCAGAAGTTGTCCTCACCCTATCGAACATTTCTTTTGACTATTGTCACTTTTCCAAGCTTAAGGTGTGGCCATTGTCAGTTATGTGAACAGTCCTTGTTCCAAACATATGCTGGCACCATCCCTCATCTCTTTTGCTGCTACATCATGACTGCATCAGGGTGTCTCCTGCACCCGTGCAGGACCCGATGGTTTACTTAGCTTTTGCCACTACCTTCCATCCTACCTTCAAATTCACTTGCCCTTTTTCTGACACCTTTTTCCCTTTTCTTGGTCTCTCTGGCTCCATCACTGTGGACAGACTATCAACTGATGTCCTGAAACCAACCGACATCCAAAGTTATCTGGACCACACTTCCTCCCACCCTGTCGCTTGCAAAGATGCCGTCTCCCACTATCAATTTCTCTGTCTCTGCCGCATCTGCTCCCAAGATGAGGCTTGCCATTCTAGGACATCTGAAATATCCTCATCCTTCAGGAAAGGTAGTTTCCCCCTCCCCCTGCTGTCATAGACGGATCCCTCACCCAACTTTTCTTATGTGTCCTGTAGTTCTGTTCTCACTACCCCTTCCCCCAGATGGAACATCGATTAAGTTCCCCTGGTCCTTGCCTTTCTTGCACCCTCTGTATCTACCCTAACCCTTCCTCCTTCCAGCTTCCCCCCTCCAACTCAGCCCCTGTACCTGCCTTTCTCTCTACATACCCCCCCCCCCCTCCCCCCCCCCCCCCCCCCACCCCTACCCCCCCCCCCCCCTCCCCCCCCCACCCCCCCCCCCCCCCTCCATAATCCCATCGATTAAGTCCCTGCCTCCCCTCCCCTCCAATGCCTTCTGTATGCCCCCCCCCGACCAGCCTCATCCTGCCTGTACCCCCCCCCCCCCTCCATGCCTCCTGTATAACCCTTCCTCCCTTCCAGCTCCTGCCCCCCCCCCCCCCCCCCCTCCATAATCAGTCTGAAGAATGGTCCTGACCCAAAATGTCGCCAACCATGTTCTCCAGAGATGCTGCCTGACGTGTTGAGTTGTCTCATCACTTTTTTGTAAAGCATCATCTGCAGTCCTTGTCTCCTCATTTAACTTATTCTTTGGAAAATAAGCACATTATATTATCTGCATTTATTGTGAATAATATGCAGGAGTGCATAAACTTTTCAAACTAAAAAGCAAGACTCGTAGCTTTTCCTTACAACTAACTATCTTCTGCATCCCAGAGGGTTTGGTGAAACATTTTACAAAATGGAATTCAAAGATGTCGTCTGGAAGAATCATTCAGGATAGTTTTAATGAATCCCAGTGTGGAACTAAAATAAGATCCGACTTGAGTGCATAACCAAATTTTCTTTCTTTCTTCGAGTGCCACATTCATATTTTGTAACTTTGCACAGTGCTATCAAATACTATCAGTTTGATATTTTGTGAAATTTGCAAAACATTTCTGCCAGAAAAAAGATGTATTTCTGAAGTAAATTTGCCTGTTAAAGCATTTAACTTGCACATAATTCTTCTAATAAAGGCCTTAGTTTAACTTTATTTCTTGTGACAAAATACTACACATTTTAAGGAAGGTAAATTTCTTGTAATTATTTTGGGTTGAAACAATTTTACCACAGAGTAGATATGGTATTTTGCATTGATTTTTTGATTTGAAGTTTATTGATTTGAAGATTTAAAATAAAAATGGTTTTCAAAGATGTTATTTAGTTTAAAGCACCTCACATACTTGATGAAAATTATTGTCATACCCATTTGGTTTACTTCATTCTAAATAATGTTTGATAAAGTGGAAATTAAAATCTGCTGTTCAAATTGAATTGGTCTGAAACTTTTCAATTTTGTCCTGAGATTTATTTAATTTCAACCTTTCCCACTTTCATGTTTTTTAAAAGAGTCATCAAAAATGTTTTTCATTTTTTCCATAGTTGGGTCGAAAGCTTTGGAAATGAAGGTTTGGGTCAGCTTTTGGATGTCCTGGAGAAATTGCTTGATAAAAAGTGGTGAGGACAGTTTTTAATGCCATATTTTCTTGCCTGATAATGTCCGCGTTACTTGCTGAGCTGTAATGAATTTCCATTTTCTACTTCCGACAGTAAGGAAAAAAGTGACTTCAAGAGTCAACATAAAGTGATTCAGTGTTTGAGGGCATTCATGAACAATAAGGTAACTGAAATATTTACACGTTACCCTGAAATTTGATCTAATTTTAGATTTTCTACTGGTAATAGCTTATATTTTCTGATCTTTACTGTAGATTAATGCTATGCCGATTAAGGTTTTAATTTTTATATTACACTCTTTAACCTGATGTATAAAATTCTCATGATGGATGTTCATTGAAAGACACAGAGGAATAGAGAAATTCCTTCTTCCCCTTCCTTCCATTTCACATTTCCCAATCCCATTCAACTCCTGCAACCCTCTCCTCACCCACCCTCCATTGTTGAACATGGAGTTCAGTTTTGATTTGGGGGATTTTGAGTTTAACTGTTAAGTTAAATCCTTTTTGTTTCTAATTGAAATTTGCAGTATATAATGATAACATGATATGATAGATTAGATTAGATTTGTTTATTGTCATTCAGACCTTTCGGTCTGAACGAAATTCTGTTTCCCTGCAGTCATACATATAATTTAAAAAAAAAATGACAAAACACATAGTCAACACACATTTAACATCCACCACAGTGAGTTCACCAAACACCTCACTGTGGTGGAAGGCAAAATCTTAAAGTCTCTGGCTCTTCCCTCTTTGTTCTCCCTCTGCGCCGAGGCGACGGTTCAAACTCCGCGGGTGGTCGCTGCCTCGCCACAGCTCAGAGGCCGAGTCAGGTCTCCGCTGCCTCCGCCACAGCTTCGGGGCCGAGTCAGGTTCTCCGCTGCTGCTGCTGCTGCCGCCGCCGCCGATACCTAAAGTTTTATTGAACATATTCTAATTTTTTAAATTTATTTGTATGTATGATTATCCAAATAAATGTCATGCTTTTGCAAAATCACCAGATACCTTGAGCTGAACAATGTAACTTCCAGCAGCCTGAGAAAACAAATACACATTTATTTAGAATAAATTGTATTTTACAAAGTAATTCTGAAACGAACATGTTTATTAGTGATGAGCAATAAATCTGCCCTCTTGTTAATTTTAGTATGGATTGGATAGAATCTTGGATGAAGAGCGAAGTATATCCTTGTTAGCCAGAGTTATTGATCCCAAACAGCCGACTATGATGACAGATGCAGTCAAGCTCCTATCTGCAATCTGTATTGTTGGAGAAGAAAATATGTAAGTCTATGTGGGCACTTTTGTTTCTGCCCGAGTAAGATTCACAGAAAGAAGCATTTGAATACATTAATGTATTTTCATTAAACCAGTGAATAAATTCTAGTTAATTCTAGTATTTTTAATGTGTATAATTTTATCCAATTAATGTATGCATCAAACCACTTTTAGATTTGTTTATTTTTACCATCATCCCTTTTAGAGCATAATCTCTCATCTTTCATACTTTATCCTTCTCATTATTTACCCCTCAACCTATTTTATGCAATACGATTATTCATATTTACATTATGAATTTACATTTGGAAAGCCATCTGCTATGTTGCCTGCATTCCATATTCAAGATATATTATCTCACAACATGGCGGGAGGCCATTTGGCCCATCAAGTCCATACCTGCTCTGAGTGCAGTCTCATTCACTCACATTGCTTTATAAACTTTTCTTTTATGCTTGCCTATAAAGAACCTTTGATTTTTCAACCATCCACTTAAAATTGGGGTAATTGTATGGTCATTTACCCAACCAAGTACCCCTTTTTGATATGTTACCAAAAGGCAGCACCTGAGGGAAGCCCATGGATTCATAGGGAAACTCCACACAGACAACAAATGAGATCAGGGTTGAACAATTTAAACGTATTTCATGAGCAGTAAACTGTTGGAATGCAATAGAACATTGAACAGTACAGCACGGGAATGTTCTTCAGCTCACAATGTCTGCCGAACATGATGCCAAGACCAGCTCTTATCTAGAAACTTGGTTCTAAGGAGCTGCAGATGCTAGTTAGTTTAGTTTTATTTCAATTTTTCATTGTCACCTGAACTGAGGTACAATGAAAAGTTTTTGTTTGCGTGCGATCCAGTCAAAGAAATACTATACACAAATACAATCAAGATGTGCACAGATTAAGGGTAAAGAATCCAACATTTAGTGCAATATGTAACGTTGAAGTCTGATTTAAAGGTGGTTCAAACCTCTCCAATGAGATGGATGAGAGGTCAGAACCGCACTCTAGCTGATGAAGGGACTTATCAGTTGCCTCATTACAGCTGGAATACACAAAATGACACAAAGTACTGGAGTAACTCTGTGGATCAGCAGCACATTAAGATACTCCAGCACTATGTCTCCAAATCTTATCGACCTGCGAATAATCCATATCTCTCCATTGCCTGCATATCCACATGCTTAACCGAAAGTCTCTTAAATACCACTATTGTATCTGCCTCCAGCACCACCCACAGCAATGCGTTCCAGGCACTTGCCAACCTCGCTTGCCTTGCTCATCTTTCATCTGTGTCCCACTCACCTTAAAGCTATGCCCTCTGGTATTTGATTTTTTATACTGGGAAAAAGGTTCTGACTGTTGGCCCTATCTATGCTTCTTATAATTTTAGGTACTTGTATCAGGTCTCCGCACAACCTCCAGCGTTCCAGCAAAAACAATTGAAGTCTGTCCAACATCTCCAGGACTCGAGTGCCAGAGCTATAGGGAGAGGTTGAGCAGGCTAGGACTTTATTCCTTTGAGCGCGGGAAGATGAGGGGTGATCTGAAAGAGAGAATTTACCCAGAGTTGGGGAATCAAGAACCAAAGGACAAATTTAAAGAGAGGAGGGGAAAGATTGAATAGGAACTCTGAGGGGCAGCTTTTTTACACAAAGGATGGTAGGTATATGGAACGAGCTGCCAGAGGAGGTTGTTTGATACAGGTACTGTCATGATGTTAAAAATAATATTTGGACAGGTATATGGATACAATCAGTTTAGAAGGATAAGGGCCAAATGCACGCAGGTGGGACTAGTATAGATGGGACTAGTTGATCAGTGTGGGTAAATTGGGCCAAAGGGCCTGTTTCTATGTTGTATGACTATAGCTAATACACTAATCCAGTCATCATTCTGGTATACTACCTCTGCACCCTCTCCAAAGTCTCTCCATCTTTCAAGTAATGGGGTGATCAGAACTACATGCGATTCTCCAAATGCTTAACTAAAGTCCTAGAAAGCTGTACCGTGACTTCCAGGCTCTTATACTCAATGCCTTGACCTACGAAAGCAAGCATACCACGCTGTTCTTCTTTACCACTTTGTGTTGCCACTTTCAGGAATTGTAGACTTGTACACTAAAATCCATCAATGCCGTTAGGAGTCATGCCATTATTTGTATGTTTTCCTCTTTTATGTGACCTCCCAAAGTGAAACACTTCACACTTTCTCGGATTAAACTCCATCTGCCATTTCGCCCCCTATTACTGGAGCTGATCTATATCCCATTGTACACCTTGACAGCATTCTCACCGTCTGCGACCCCAGCAATCTTAATGTCATCTGCAAATTTACAAACCAACCCATCTATTTTTAAGTCTAAGTCATTTAGAAGGATAAGGATAATCACAAACTGCAGTGATCCCAGCACTGATCTCTGCAGAACTTCACTGGTCCCAAACCTCAAGCCTGAATGTTGCCTTTCCACAACAACGCTCTGTCTTATATCAATAAAACAGTTCTGAATACATTTGACCGAGTGACTGTTAATCCTGTGCACTGTAATCTTTTATCATGGGGGACTTTATCAAATGATTTACTAAAATCCACGTAGTCACCATTCACTGCCCTTTCCTCATCGATCATCTTTGTAATCTCAAACATTTTTCAAACAAGTTAATAAGATATGATGTGCGTAGGAAGGAACTGCAGATGCTTGTTTACATTGAAGATAGACACAAAATACTAGAGTAACTCAGCGGGACAGGCAGTATCGCTGGATAGAAGGAATGGGTGACGAATGGGTGGCCTGATTACCATGTTTCTTATGTAGTGATAAAATGCGTTTGGATTTTCTTTAATTCTACCAAGTCAAAGCCATTTTGCAACCTCTTCTGGCTGTTCTAGTTGCCCACGTAAGGTTTCTCTCTTTTTTATATTCCTCAAAAGCCATGTCTGATTCCATCCTTTTAAAACCTGCATGCACTTCCTTTATTTTGTTTGATCAAATGTACAACCTCTTTGATCATCCGTTTCCTTATTTTGCCATCCATATCCCTCCTCTTTACTGGAACTTACTGCTTCTGAACAGATCATTTGGCCTTTTAATGACTCCCACATGTCAGATGGGGACTTGCCCATTAACAACTGCTTCCTATGTACCTGCTTGAGCTTCTGCCAAATAACGTGGAAGTTTGCCATACTCCAATTTAGTATATTTCCGAAAGGTCCAGCCTTCTCCCTATTCAAAACAAAAAATGCTCTTCCACTATAACACCAGTCACCTGACCAGGCTCATTTCCTCATGCAAGATCCCATATGTCCTTCTCAGATTGGACTATCCATATACTGTTTCAAGAGCCTGCTCTGGCTTGGCGATCATTTTGTTGAATACCTCTGCTCAGTCCCCCTGGACCTACATGATCTCCCGGTTGCTAAACACTTTAACTCCCCATCCCAATTCCATACTGACTTTTCTGTCCTGGCCCTCCTACACTGTCAGAGTGAGGCCCAATACAAATCGGAGGAACAGCATGCACCCAGCGGCATGAATATTGACTTCTCTAACTTCAAGTAACGCTTGCTTTGCCCTCCATCCCTCCCCCACCTAGTTCTCCAACCAGTCTGACTGTCCTCCTGATTAAATGTTACTGTTTGTATGCAACGTTGTCACCTTCCCCTAGCTAACAATGATACAATGATCTATTCTACATTTTCCTTGATCATCGCCCCCTTTGACCTCTCATTTTCGCACCTCACCTTTCCATATCTCTCGTTTCCCTCACCCCTGACCCTCGGTATGAAGAAGGGTCTTGATCCGAAACGTCACCCATTTCTTCTATCCAGAGATGCTGCCTGTCCTGGTGAGTTACCCAAGCATTTTGTGTAAAACCCGCATCTGCAGTTCTGTCCTACACAACCCTCTTCGATACATCTCACAATTTCTGCACAGACTAAATCTTTGGAGCTGAGCACGTCGGAGTCAATATTGAGGAAGTTAATCTCACCCACCAAGACAACTCCATTGCACTGGCATTTTTTGGTAATCTATCTCCATATCTGTTCTGCAATGCAAGTCCAACTTTTTTTATATTTTACCCTTTCATTCTCTTTCCCTCCATCTTAAATCAATCCAATACTTTCATTTCTTATGAATTACCTGAGCTGCAAACACTCCCAGCATTTTCTGTTATTTTACATTTCTAGCATCAACAGTATAGATATGTGTACCTTCCTTTAATTGGCATTGTAGCAATTTCACAACAGAGAGAAATTGAAATGAATGAAGCCTGTTGTGATACTCCATTATACTTCTGAATGAGCTAAGCACTGATGCTAATCTTTATTTTTAAATAAATATCATCTTCAATTTCCACATTGTTTTTAAATCATGTTTCTCTAATATAAACTGTTCAAAATGAATTGTGATGAATAGGTTTAAATTGAAGGAAAAATAGTTTTGCTTATGAATAGCTAAGGTAGTGTTAATGTTGGAAACCTTTAACATGCATGGACCAGGTAAGACATTATCTTGTTGCCAATAGTTTCACAATTTCTAACTCCAGCTTTTACTTTCTGTAAAAATTGAATTAATTTGACAGTGATGGTGATAGATGTATTCACATTATGACATATTATGTTTGACATACTTTTTCTCAGTACACAAAAGCAGAGAGAAATTTGAAACCAACAAATTCATGAAATTAAGTTGCTTGAACAGCATTTGAACACTTTTGGGGGTGTGCTTGTATTGCATCATTACTGAATATTAATTTCAACTTTTAGTTATGAATTATAATCTGAGCACTGAAAACGTATTGAGGTGGAAGAAACAAGTCCTCCTTTAAATAAAAATTGCTTTCCAAGTTTCTTGTTCAGGTGTTCCTAATCAAAAATATTAAAATAATTAACAGTCAATATCTTTTTAAGAAACCACCTTGATTATATTATTCCCAATGATATAACTGCACTGAATAAAATCAGTGAGAGACACACGAGTAACAGTTGGTCACAAAATTACTTGGGATGGGATAAAATGAGTCATTTTGTCTATAACATTATGGACAAGTGATATAATGGAATATTTTCCATTGGACAAGGTATAAATTAGAAATTAATTAATTAAAAAAACAACAACCCTGATTTGGAAATTGAAGATTCATCCCGGTAGACTTTCACAATGTGAAGGTTTGAAGAAGTTCTTTGTTTCATTTTCTCTTGAGACAGCGAATGAGGACATTTTAATAGTTTCTGGTTTCAAGAGCAATTCCATGACGGAAGCAGAAGAGGAGGGATGGTGTCTTCTGACCTGATTTATACAATAGTATTTCAGGTTCTGTATCTTCATGTCTCTGAGGAGCATTAATGTTTTTCTAATTAAATGATGACCGAGATTTGTGGTACCCTATGTGCAGAGCTGTGGCCATGCATTCCGGCTTGTACAGTTATGCCCTTGGAGTTTGAAGCCATTTTAAATCTCAGTACCCAGCCTCTAGATCATTCCCAACCATAAACTTGTCCAATTGCACCCATTTCTATAGCTTCCTCTTACAACTGATTTCAGACTATCCTCCAAGTGAAAAAAGTTGCCCCTGAGATCCCACTTAAATCTCTCCCCTCTCCCCCTCTAGTTTTTGAATCCTTTACCCTGGGAAAAGGACTAAGTGATCAGATGGAGGATGAGGATTGTGGAAAATGAGAAGTGTAGTTAGACACTAGAAACAAGGAACTGCAGGTATTGGTTTACAAAAAAGATACAAAATGATGGAGTAACTCTGTGGGTCAGGCAACATCTCTGGGGACCATGGACGGGTGACATTTTGGGTCAGGATACGTCTTCAGATGATTTTGGGGATGGGGAAGACATTTGGAAGAGGGGAGGGGCAGGTCAAAGCATGACGGGTAATCGATAAACAGAGGTGAAGGGCGGGGGTTGTTAAGCAAATGGTTGGACAAAGGCCAGAGATAAAAAGACAAGGTGTGTGGGTGAGGAAAATCATTGAAGAACTGTGAATTGGGAAACTGGAGGAAGTTATGTGGGGGAAGGGAAGAGGATGCCACTGTGGTGATGGCGTATTTCAATATGCAGGTAGACTGGGAAAATCAGGTCGGTTCAGGACCCCACGAAAGAGAGTTTATAGAGTGCCTCCGAGATGGATTCTTAGAGCAGCTTGTAATGGAGCCGATCAGAGAAAAGGCATTTCTGGATTTAGTGTTGTCCAATGAACCAAATTTGATAAGAGAATCCGAGGTAAAGGAGGTAGTGCTCATAATATGATTTAGTTTTAATCTGCAATTTGAGAAGGAGAAGGTTAAATCGGAAGTGTCAATGATGCAGTTGAACAATGGGGACTATGAAGGCATTAGAGAGGAGCTGGCCAAGGTAGACTGGAAAGGGATCCTAGCAGGAATGATGGTGGAATAGAAATGGCAGGAATTTCTGGGCATAACCCAGAAGACGCAGGATCATTTCATTCCAAAAAGGAAGAAAGATTCTAAGGGGAGTAGGAGGCAATGGTGGCGGACAAGAGAAGTTAGGGATAGAATAAAACTGAAAGCAAAGATGTATAACTCAGCAAAGAGTAGCCGGAAGCCAGAGGATTGAAAAACTTTCACAGGGCAACAGATGGAAACAAAACGGGCAATACAGGCTGAAAAGATGAAGTTCGAGGGGAAGCTGGCTAGGAATATAAAGAAGGACAGTAAAAGCTTCTTTAGATATGTTAAGGGAAAGAGAGTAGCAAAGTCAAATGTGGGTCCCTTGAAGGCAGACACAGGTGAAATTATTATGGGTAACAAGGAAATGGCAGAAGAGTTGAACAGGTACTTCGGATCTGTCTTCACTAAGGAAGACACAAACAATCTCCCAGATGTACTGGAGGACAGGATCTAAGGGGGTAGAGGAACTGAAAGAAATTTTCATTAGGCGAGAAATAGTATTGGGTAGGCTAATGGGACTGAAGGATGATAAATCCCCTGGGTCGGATGGTCTGCATCCGAGGGACCTCAGGGAGGTGGCTCTAGAAATAGTGGACACATTGGTGATCATTTTCCAATGTTCAATAGATCCAGGATCAGTTCCTGTGGATTGGACGATTGCTAATGTTATCCCATTTTTCAAGAAAGGAGCGAGAGAGTAAACGGGGAATGACAGACCAGTTAGCCTGACTTTGGTGGTGGAAAAGATGCTGGAGTCAATTATTAAATAGGTAATAATGGAGCATTTGGATAGCAGTGAAAGGCTTAGTCCAAGTCAACATGGGTTTATGAAAGGGAAATCATGCTTGACTAACCTACTGGAATTTTTTGAGGATGTGACAAGTAAAATGAATGAAGGGGAGCCAGTGGATGTAGTGTATCTATAGTTTCAGAAAGTCTTTGATCAGGTCCCACACCGGAGACGGATGACTAAAATAAGAGCACATGGTATTTGGGGGTAGGGTATTGACGGATAGAAAATTGGTTGGCAGACAGGAAGCAAGGAGTAGGAGTGAACGGGTCCTTTTCAGAATAGCAGACAGTGTCGAGTGGAGTGCCGCAACGCTCGTTGGGGCCACAACTGTTTACCATATATATTAATGATTTGGAAGAGGGAATTAGGAGCAACACTAGCAAGGTTGCGGATGCCACAAAGCTTGGTGGCAGTGTGAACTGTGAAGAGGATGTTAGGAGGTTGCAGGGTAACCTGGACAGGTTGAATGAGTGATCAGATTGTATTTATTTTCAATAGTTTCTATAATGTTCATTTGACCGTCCCTCGCATATGTTTTATTATCCCATTCTTGCCCTTTTTGACATTTGAAACATTGCTAAGTTAAAAATCAAGGAAATAGATTCTGATTCTAATTAATTATAAGGAGAGTGTTTAAATGTCATATGTATTGACTATGGAACAATTAAATTCTTACTTTCAGCAGTATAACATGCCTGTAACACAATACATATAGATCATCACGGCTCGAAATTAACGGTTGCCCGGGTGCCAATGACCACTCAAAGTACCGCCGGGCAACCTGAATGCCGAGTCATTTTGCCCGGCTTGGCACTGGAGATACTGGGTTATACCGAAGAAAGACACAAAAAACTGGATTAACTCAGTGGGTCAGGCCATCCATCCTGCAGTGATCAGCCCATTCATCTTTTACTGATCCCTCCATTCATCCTGTACTGATCCCCTCATTTATCCTGTACTGACCCCCCCCACCCCATCCATCCTGTAGTGATCTCCCCATTCATCTTTTACTGATTCCCTCCCATTCATCCTGCACTGATCCCCACCATTCATCCTGCACTGATCCCCACCATTCATCCTGCACTGATCCCCCCCATTCATCCTGTAGTGATCCACCCCATCCACCCTGTAGTGATCTACCCATTCATCTTTTACTGAGCCCATTCATCCTGCACTGATCCCCCCCCCCATTCATCCTGCACTGATCCCCCCCCCATTCATCCTGCACTGATCCCCTCCCATTCATCCTGCACTGATCCCCCCCCCCCATTCATCCTGTAGCAAACCTCCCATTCATTCTGTAGCAATCCACCCTATTCATCCTGTAGTGATCCCCCCCCATTCATCCTGTAGTTATAAGACCCATTCATCCTGCACAGACCCTCCGATCCACACTGTACTGACCCCCTCCCCCCCCATTCATCCTGCGCTGATCCATTCCTGCCCTATCCATCCTGTACAGACCCCCCCCCCCCCCCCCCCCCCCCATCCTGTACTGATCCCCCCCATTCAACTCCTCTGACATCCCCCGTGCTCTCACCTCACAATTTTACCTACTCCTACCAACACACACTAATTCCCCAGCCTCAATCCATCCATTCCACAACATATTTATTTATTTGTTGTGGTGTTGCATTTAATGTGCTTGTAAAGCTGCAGCAGGTAAGAATTAATTGTGCCAGTCCCAGTGCATATGACAATTAAACAGACTTGACCCATTTTTCTTGATGGTCCTTGTTTGTTTGCTGGAGTAGTATCATATGTCATTTCTTCTTAGATTGAGCTTGAACACTTGCTTCCTTTTACCCTGGTCTTGCTATAGCTTAACTGTATCAGATATCTCTTTGTGTGACTGTTTAATCTAGTCTGTTCAGTTGCAATGATGCAGTGCACATATGCTGCAATTCTGTTTTTTGCAGCTGATCTCTTGCAGGCTATCCTGCAGACACAAAGATGAAGATAGTAAAACCAAGTACTAGGCATTTTAGGTGGAGGTTTGGTCTGTATGATCTCGTTAACAGAGACGCCATTCTGGAAGGAAGGATCAGAAGAAACTTGATGGGAGATTAATCAGCTCCTCAGCTGTGGTTTGAATAGACATCAAGAGGATAAACTTGTATACTGAAGACCCTTTAGAGAGGAGAATAGTCCCTCTTCTATTTGTTGAATAATGTGCCTATTGAATTTGACTGGTTTGTACAGCAAATGAGAGAATTATTTCTAACTCCTCCAAAACATTGTAACTTTCTTTTGTCGTGCTGGTTTGTGTGTGGGTATAGACTGAGCTAGTGGTACATAAACTCCTTTCTCTACTACATCCACATGAATGCTAAGGCTGTAATCCATGAATAAAGAGTCCATGACCTATGCTTCATACCCATTTTCTCACTTTACCATTTTAGTCATAATACAAAGAGCAAAACTGTTCTTATTCAAGAGTTATCTTTTCTGGCCACAGCCTCAGAGGTGACATAAGATCAGAAGATGTAGTCATTGTGGATGGAGCTGAGAAATTATAAGGGTAAAAATACTCTAATGTGAGTTATTTACAGGCCCCCAAACAGTAGCCAGGATATATGGTACAAGTTACATCACGAGATAAAATTGGCAGGTAAAAAAGGCAATGCTACGGCGGTCATGGGAGATTTCAATAATCAGGTTGATACCGGACCCCAAGAAAGGGAATTTGTAGAGTGCCTCCAAAATGCATATCCATTGCGAAAACAAACTCAATGCTAGCATTTATTTCAAGAGGGCTTGTATAGAAAACCAGGGATGTAGTGATGACGCTCCATAAGATGCTGTTAAGCCACATTTGGAATATTGGGAGCAATTTTAGGCACCATATTTGAGAAAGGATGTGCTGGCTCCGGAGAGGGTTCAGAGGAGGTTTACAAGAATAATCCCAGGAATTAGTAAATTAACCTATGATGAGCTTTTGTAGGCATTGGGCCTGTACTCGCTGGAGTTTAGAAGAATCTGGGGCCATCTCATTGAAAAGTACAGAATAGTGAAAGGCTTGGATAGAGTAGATTTGGAGAGGATGTTTCCACAAGTGGGAGAGTCTAAGACTAGAGGTCATTGCCTCAATTAAAGAACGTTCTTTGAGGAAGGAGATGAGGACAAATTTCTTTAGTCAAAGTGTGGTGAATCTGAAATTCTTTGCCACAGAAGGCTGTGGAGGCCGTCAGTGGATATTTTTAAGGCAGAGATAGATAGCTTCTTGATTAGTACAGGTGTCAGAGGTTATGAGAAGAAGGCAGGAGAATGGGGAGAGGGGGGAGTTAATAGATCAGCCATGATTGAATGTGCCGAATTGCCTAATTCTACTCCTCTCACTTATGATCTTATGACCTTGAAGTGAATTAGCACTCCAGTCATCCAAGAAGTTCGGCTGTGACTTTTAAGGTCACCTACAATCCAAGTTGGTGGGTTATCTCCTTTGAAATTTATGATGTATGGAATTTATGTATGTATGGAATCAGAGGGGTTGTACTAGAGTGGATGAGAAGCTACGTAAGTAAAATACATCAGTTTGTGCAAATAGGGGACTGCAAATCAACATACTTAGAAATAACTTGTGGAGTCCCACAGGGGTCGATTTTGGGCCCCAAATGACTTATTTTGTATATTAATGATATATGTAGGGTGTCAAACCTCTTGAAATTTGTGTTATTTGCAGATGACACTAATATTTTCTGTGATGGGGACAATTTGCAGCAGCTTTTGGAAGTGGTCACAGCAGAAATGAGTAAACTAAAAACATGGTTTGATTTGAATAAATTATCATTAAATTTAAACAAAACCAAACTTATGCTGTTTGGAAAATGCAAAATAAATACACGTAAAAGTAATGATAAATAATGTTGAAATAGAAAGAGTGTATGAAAATAAATTTCTGGGTGTGATTCTTGATCACAAAATCTGCTGGAAACCCCATATAAAACATGCGAGAACAGAAGTACACTAATATTTGATGGGGAAAGCAAGGCATGTGAATGGGCGCACAATTTCTGTACAGCTCACTTTTGTTACCGTATTTAGATTACTGTGTGGAAGTATGGGGCAACAGCTACAAAATGACCTTACAACACTAAGCACACTAAAAAAATGAGCTATTCGTATAGTAAACTGTAGGAATCATGAACACACCAATATACATTTAAAATTAAACAAAGATTAAGGATCTGGTAAACTTAAGACTGCACAAATTTTATAAAAAAAAATAAACTGCTACCTGTAAACACACAAAAAGTAAAGATAAAGGGGGGTTATGTTTAGAGGGAAACTAGAAAGAACAGCATTATGCTCGGACCAATTTAAAAATTATGTGTATTTCCATTTGTGGGGTAGTTTTATGGAATGGTCTTGACGAAACGATCAAACAAAGTATGAATATAATGCAATTAAAAAATAATGTACAAAAGATATACAGGTGCACAACCTTTTATCCGAAGATCCAAATAACGAAAACCTTCGAATAGCGACATTTTTTCAGTCCTTGAAGAAAGATCCTTGAAAACGTTCACCGAGGGCAGCCCGCAGAGGTGACAGCGGAACCTCCGGTCGGTCCTCGAAGAAAGGGGAACTAAATCCCCATTCATAAAAGAGAAGGTGAAGGTATATTGCGCGGGAGGCTGTATATTCAATCTGCTGCTGCCTCACGCTGGGTTTCCCGTATTTCAGATTACTGTGTGGAAGTATGGGGGCAACACCTACAAAAACCACCTTACAGCAAATCACCCTTCAGTTTCACACACTTACAAAAAAGAGCCATGTGAGTGACCCCTTCCCCTCCCTCTCCAGCTCTCCCCACGCATTGCACCGTTTTGCACTGTCTATGTAGTCAGTGCCAGTCACCGGAGACGTCAGGACCAACGGGACACCGACCCCCAGGCCCACTGCAAGCACGGAGATCCCAGAGACCCACAGCCAGCAGCAACCCAGCCCCGTTCCAACTCCAAAGGAAAACTGCAAACTGTCCGGAGACGTCAGGACCAACGGGACACCGACCCCCAGGCCCACGGCAAGCACGGATAACCCAGAGACCCACAGCCAGCAGCAGCCCAGCCCCGTTCCAACTCCAGAGGAACATGCTCTCCGCTGTCCCCGTAGGGACAGAAGCTGATGGCTCGGGCTGTGACGTCTCCGGCCACCCCCCTGTACAGGAGCTGAGACTGGGAACTGTGGGGTTGTTTGCAGTTGCAGAGGGAGGGGGCAAGGGCGGTACAGTTCCCAGTCTCAGCTCCATTCCAGGGGGGTGACCGGAGACGTCAGGACCAACGGGACACCGACTGCAAGCACGGAGATCGCAGAGACTCACAGCCAGCAGCAACTCTAGCCCAGCCCCGCTCCAACTCCAGAGGAACCCGGGTTGCGGATGAGGGGCCGCAGCTCGGGCTGTGGGCGAACTGCCACTTGTCGCTGTAGCGGCGCATCGGGGAGCGGGTTCTTGTTGGTCCTGACGTCTCCGGCCATCCCCCTGGACAGCAGCTGAGAGACGTCAGGACCACCAGAAGCCGCTCCCCGATGCGCCGCTACAGCGACAAGTGGCAGTTCGCCCACAGCCCGAGCTGCACCCCCTCATCGGGACACCGACCCCCAGGCCCACTGCAAGCACGGAGATCCCAGAGACTCACAGCCAGCAACAACTCTAGCCCAGCCCCGCTCCAACTCAGGTTGCGGATGAGGGGCCGCAGCTCGGGCTGTGGGCGAACTGCCACGTCGCCGTAGCGGCCCATCGGGGAGCGGGTTCCTCTTTATCGGGGAGCGGGTTCCTCTGGAGTTGGAGCGACAGGGAGACACAGCGGCTTTTGAGAATGGTGGGCAATCACTTCCAAAGTTCTGCCCACACAGTCAGTACACCTCTCCTACACTTGTCTCCCGCACTAAGATCATCTCGCAGAGAATGATCCCAGCCTAACCCTCCCTATTCTCTCCTATTCTGCAAGAAAAAACTACATTGAAGACTCAAACTCGCGATCGAGTAACTGCCGGGATCGAGGCGCAAACTCGCGACCTTGCGGATACGAGCTGAGCACTCTACCACTGAGCCAGCCGTTAAAATCTACGCTAAAAATCTTCCATTCCGAAAGCCGAAAAATTCTGAATTACGAAAAGTGTCTGGTCCCAAGGCTTTCGGATAAAAGGTTGTGCACCTGTATCTTTGAAAAATACAGTAATGAGGAAGGAGAATGTATATCTCACAGATGTTAATGGTGCTTGTTCTTTTTGTTCTTTTCTTTTTTTTGTTCTTTTTTTCTTAATAGCTTGATTGGAGTATTTTTATTTGAATTGTCTGTTTAGTTTATTTTATTGAATTTTGCATTTGTTAATGGTGAAGAATGGGGGTAGGACTTGACAAGCATAGGCTTCTTCCTATCCCTTTTCAAACGTGTCTAATGTGTATTATGTTGAAATTGGCTTTTGATTTTTTAATTTATGTATGTACATATATGTTATGTGTATGTGTGTGTATGTATATATGTACATGTATATGTATGTGTGTGTGTGTATTTATGTGTATATATATATATATATATGTATATATCATTTTCCTTTTATTTATACATTTTCATCTTTTCTTTTCTTTTTTTTAAAAATCGCTCAAAATAAATATATCATATCATGTGGAAGGTTCTGAAGTCTATTGGGGATCCATTTTGTTTTATGCAAGGACAAAACACTAGTTGTCTAAGGTTCCATATTAGATTACAAGTCAATAGTATATATACAGTGGAGATTTACGATTATAGTCAATTTATCTTTCTATTTTGAATTTTCTTTTAGCCTTGAAAAAGTTTTAGAAGCGATAACAACAGCAGGAGAACTAAGAAAATGGGAAAGATTTTACCCCATTGTGGAAGGTCTATATGGTACCCCAGTGCAACTGCAGGTTTGTTGAGCCATTCATTTATTAAGATATAGCAAATATATTACTAAATATTTTTCAGGCTACAATATTGAATAATTACACTTCACAAATGTAAATAGTATGAACTTTGAACGAAACATTGAATGTTCACTGTTAATTATGTGGTTTAGCATTGAAAGCATTTAAAGGATAAACTTAATTAATTATACGTATTGTTAGAAACGAAGATAGACACAAAAGGCTGGAGTAACTCAGCGGCGAAATACATGCTAGTCTAGGTGGGGCACAGGGCAGTGGGGTGGGGTTAAGAAAAGAGGGGTGTGCGGGTGAACAAGTGGTGGTGGGGGTAGTTGATAGAGGTTACCTGAAATTGGAGAATTCAATGTTCATATTGTTGGGTTGTAAGCTACTCAAGCCGAATATGAGATGCTGTTCCTCCATTTTGTGTGTGGCTTTACTCTGGCAATGGAGGAGGCCCAGGATAGAAAGGTCAGTATGGGAATGGCAAGGGGAGTTAAAATGGTTAGAACCTGCAGATCTGGTAGGCCATGACAAATCGAGCGCAAGTGTTCAGTGAAACGGTTATTGAGTTGTACAGGAGGCCACATCGGGAACACCGGACGGATGCTGTAGATGAGGTTTGAGGAAGTGCACCTGAACCTCTGTCTCACCTGTCAAATTGTGACCTTATTTTGCTTTCAGATTTTCTATATTAAACTAACAATGGTTAATATTTGCATTATGCCAAATAATAATTTAAAATGGCACAATTATGTACAAATACATACCTTATGAACGGAAGACCAAAGACATGAAGCATATTTTTTCACATTAGTCTTCGGACTTTATAAAGCACTAGACTAAGTGGGACCCGTTGGGTCTCATGTTCACACAGGAGGGCTGGTTCCCCGACGCAATATTCCACCTCTCCACCAATTCCAATATTGGTGGCCTGTGGGGGGGGGGGGGGGGGCTTTCTGGAGTGCTGGTATGGGTTCTTGAGGTGGCAGCTCAGTCCCTCAAGCCTGATCTGCTGGCAGCTCACTCACGGCTGGTGGGCTGGCAGTTGACTCATGCCTATTTCTTGAAATTTCATTTCAAGCAGGGTGCAAGTCCACCAAATTCAAATCCATGCTCCTACCATTTCAAGCAGGTTGCAAGGCCACCAAATTCAAGTGCAGTTTCTTACCACTATGAGCAGGGTTCAAGGCCACCGAATTGAAGTGCAGTTTCCAACCACTTCAAGCAGGGTGCAAGGCCACCGAATTCAAGTGCAGTTTCATACCACTTCAATCTGGATCCAAGGCCACCAAATACAAGTGCAGTTTCCAACCACTTCAAGCAGGGTGCAAGGCCACCAAATTCAGTGCAGTTTTATTCCACTTCAAGCAGGGTCCAAGGCCACCAAATTCAAATGCAGCTTCATACCATTTCATGCAGGGTGAAACCACCATAAAACCACACAAAACACCAAACTCCCAGTTCAGTAGACATTCAGTGTGTTCAGTTGATTCACACCTCACAGTCATGAACTTTCCCTCCCCCATCATGCAGAGACTGAGCCACACCCACACTTCCGGGTTTTATAACCCCTCCCCCTCCCACCGGAAAAGGTGTGGCTTTCAGGGCGTGATTGACAGGAGAGAGATTCTCAGCATTTTTTAAACACTAATAACACTTTTATTTTTCATTGATGGGAAGAATTCTCTGCACCTGCTCAGCGGAGAGGGGACTGAGTAAGATGGCCAAAAATCACAGCCGTAAGTGTAGCGTTTTATCTAAAATCAATATACAGTGCAAACAGGAATTAAGTGCATTTGCAGTAGTGCCTTTCAACTTCAAGCCAAAGCACCCAAGCCACCATTTGCAGTGCCTTTCAACTTTAAGCCAAAGCACCCAAGCCACCATTTGCCGTAAGTAGTGCCTTTCAACTTCAAGCCAAAGCACCAAAGTCACCATTTGCAGTAAGTAGTGCCTTTCAACTTCAAGCAAAAGCACCCAAGCCACCATTTGCAGTAAGTAGTGCCTTTCAATTTCAAGCAAAGCACCCAAGCCACCATTTGCAGTAAGTAGTGCCTTTCAACCTCAAGCCGAAGCACCCAAGCCACCATTTGCAGTGCCTTTCAGCTTCAAGCCAAAGCACCCGCCACCATTTGCTGTAAGTAGTGCCTTTCAATTTCAAGCCAAAGCACCCAAAAAACATTTGCTGGCAGTGCCTTTTTACTTCAAGCAAACCATATTTTCATTTTAAAACCACATTAAGGGTACTCAGTTGTGTAGACATTTATTCAGTGTTATTCAGAGCCCAGAGAGATGTGACCATTGGCTTCATCCATCTTGCAGAGACTGAGTGAGGCACACTACTTCCTGATTCTATAGTCCCTCCCCCTCCCTCCAGCAGGGGCAGCAGAGAGAATGGTGATTTTTTTTAAACTTCAAGCAAAAGTTCCCAAGCCACCATTTGCAGTAAGTAGTGCCTTTTGAACTTAAAACCAAAGCTCCCAAGTCACCATTTGCAGTAAATAGTGCATTTCAACTTCAAGCCAAAGCACCCAAGCCACCATTTGCAGTAAGTAGTGCCTTTCAACTTCATGTCACCATTTGCAGTAAGTAGTGCCTTTCAACTTCAAGCCAAAGCACCCAAGCCACCATTTGCAGTTAGTGCTTTTCAACTTCAAGCAGAGCATCCAAGCCACAATTTGCAGTAAGTGGTGTCTTTCAACCTCAAACCAAAGCACCCAAGCCACCATTTGCAGTAAGTAGTGCCTTTCATCTTGAAGCAAAGCACCCGCCACCATTTGCAGTAAGTATTGCCTTTCAACTTCAAGCCAAAACTCCCAAGCCACCATTTGCAGTAAATAGTGCATGTCAACTTCATGCCACCATTTGCAGTAAGTAGTCCCTTTCAACTTCAAGCCAAAGCTCCCAAGCCACCATTTGCAGTTAATAGTGCATTTCAACTTCATGCCACCATTTGCAGTAAGTAGTCCCTTTCAACTTCATGCCAAAGCACCTAAGCCACCATTTGCAGTAAATAGTTCCTTTCAACTTCAAGCAAAGCACCCAAGCCACCGTTTGCAGTAAGTAGTGCTTTTCAACTTCATGCCAACATTTGCAGTAAGTAGTGCCTTTCAACTACAAGGCAAAGCACCCAAACAACCATTTGCAGGCAGTGCCATTTTACTTCAAACAAACCATATTTTCATTTTCAAACCACATTAAGGGTACTCACAGTTGTGTAGACATTTGTTCAGTGTTATTCAGAGCTCAGTGATGTGACCCATGGCTTCATCCATCTTGCAGAGAGTGAGTGAGGCACACCACTTCCTGGTTTTATAGTCCCTCCCCCTCCCTCCAGGGGCAGCATTGAGAATGGTGATTTTTAAAAAACATTAATATCTCTGATTTGTCATTTTTTGTCACCTCGCATCAGCCTTACGGGTGCGGAGGATTTTTCCCATCGATGACAAATCAGAGATATTAATGTTTTTTAAAATAAATCACCATTCTCAATGCTGCCCCTGCTGGAGGGAGGGGGGATCTGAGCGAGGTGGCAAAAAATGACGGCCGTAGGTGGCGGCGTTCTGTCGGAAATCGCTGCACAGTGGGCCAAAAGCGGTCAAGATCAGACATTTAATAATATAGATTTAGCAAGTTGATGTAGCGCTTCTGAAGTGTAGTAATTCTTGCAATGTTGGCAATGCAGTAGTTAATTTGTGTCTGTCTTGCTCCAGTCAAACCTCTTGTGGTAATAATCAGACTGGCTCTGTGAGAATAAAAGGTGCCTTGAGTTAGCAAATTGCTTTTGTAATTTGACCATATAACTGCAATGAAGTGTCACCTGAGATGGGTGCTTGATGGTTGGAATGGAAGGATGGGTCAAGGGTCTTATTTTTATGCTGTAGGACTATAATAATAGAATTGGGATAAATATGGGATTACTGTAAATGGATGATTGATCGCCAGCGTAGATTTGTTTGGGGAGGGGGGGGGGGGGGGGGGGGGGGGGGGGGGGGCTGTAGGGTTTGTAATATATGGCTCTGAATCTATTTACATAGAAAGTCTGAATTAAACCAACACCATTTGAACAAAAAGAGTCCAACCATCTAAACTGACTTGCAAAAGATTCATGGAAAATTTGCTAATTACATGTTTACAATAGTCGACCTTTTTAATGAAAGATGTTCAAGGGTGTTGCTAATTAATCCATAATGAAGAGAAATGTGCTTAAACATTGTAATAACCTTTGCAATTAGATTACATTTAAATCAAGTAAGAAATCATGAAGAAACCCAAAGTTCTAAGACTCGAAAAGGAATTAAGATTTAAAAATTTTTCATTTTAGGAAGTATATTGGTGTCATGCTAACAATGTTAGCTTTGCAAGCTTAAGTTTAAATCCTTGTAGCATCTGCCTGTCGTTAGTTGATTTTCGATAGGACGACTAATCAGAGCAGTTCATTAGCCTCTTCTGGGGACAGTGACATATCATGACTGATCAGCACCTTTCATGTGCAGTGAAGAGTTCATAACTCATAATTAAACAACTGAAATAGGGTGAAATGAACATTTTTTTCACAAGATTGTACTAAAGAATGTTGTGCAATGTCATTTTCTGAACTCAGCTAAACAGATTTAATGCTGAAGTGTAAGCATATTTTAAACGTGATCCTTATGTGTGACGAATAAAATTGACTCACTTTGACTTTTGAAACAGTAAATGCACACTTATCTTAATTTCACACTGACTATCATGTTATGTACAGTTTGGCAACCGCTGCTCTTGGCATTGAGCTTGTGTAAAAGTTGTTGAAAATGTAAAGGCCTAGATAAAAAAAGACCAATAAGGTTAGACAAGGTAGTTTATATATTAAACTACAGAGATAACACATGAATTATGACAGAACCTATGTTCTCCTGAGATGCTTCCTGGCCCACTGAGTTATTGCAGCACTTTGTGTCTCCCAAAATTTGAAATTCTTTTGTCTATCATATTATCAAGAAATTGTAAATTGACCAAGTGCTTTTCACAACATAGAACAATACAACTCAGGAACAGGCCCTTTGGCACATGATGCCTGCGCAAACTATGAAATTAACAAATCCCATCTGTACATGGTCTATGTTCCTCTATTCCTTGCCTGTTCATGTCTGCCATTTCTCTGCCCATAAAGTGTAGGAAAAATTGTGTTTTTTTTTTTTTACTGTTGTTATCTTTGTAAGCCACTCTCAGGTCATGTATAGCATATTAAAGGGCCTGTCCCACTTAGGTGACTTTTTAGATGAGTGCAGGAGACTGTGCTTGTCACATGGTCGCCACATGTTCGCTGGTGGTCTCTGGTGAGTCTCCTTCATGGCCGTGGCATTCCCGCAATCTGGGGACATGTCGCGGCCTCAGTATGGTCGCCACAAATTTTTCAACACGTTGAAAAATGTTCTGCGACCAAAAATTGGTCGCCATGGAGAAAATAGACAATCCTGTAGTAGTAGGTGTTATGTAGTTATGGGTAGTCGAGGTAGTAATAGGTAGTTTTAGTTAATCGCCTTTGCTGACTAGACATTTTCATTGGCTCATTGGGGAAAAAACATAAGCTTCTTAAATGTGTCTCCACCCCTTCTCCCCCCCCCCGCCTCCTCCCCCCCCCCCCCCCCCCCCCCGCCCCCTCCCCCCCGCCCCCCCCCCCCCCCCCCCCCCCCCCCCCCCCCCTCCCCCCCCCCCCCCCCCCCCCCCCCCCCCCCCCCCTGCCCCCCCCCCCCGCCTTCTCACCCCCCCCGCCTTATTTAAGTAATATATATGTAAGCAATAAAATTTGTGTCACGTTCGCACAATAAATATTTTACCTTGTTTCTAGGTGGCATGTATGCAACTCATAAATGCACTTGTGACCACTTCTGAAGATTTAGATCTCAGGATACACATACGAAATGAGTTTGCACGTTGTGGACTGAAAGATCTACTTCAAGTAAGAGCAAAATAAATTATTATCTTTTTGTATTAAACTGCATCATTATACATCATGCAGTCTCTGCACATTTTCATGCCAAAGATGATGTCCATTGTCTCGTGTGGTACTGCTTTTATGCTATGGAATACAATGAGAATCAATTATGCAACTCCAGATTAACATCTGATGTGCCCTTTGAATCAACTACAAAGACAAAATTGTTTCCATTCAAATCATCAACCTCATAGTTTAGTATTGTCTTTTATAATTCTTGGTTTAAAGAAAGCATACGCGTTGACCTGCAGCAATATCAACCCTACACAAAAATGACATGCCCTGGAAAAATTACAGCATATGACCACATGTGCATTAGGTAAAAATCTAGCTTGAAATAGAATTAAGCTGTCACATGATCATTGGTTCATATCAAACTGTGCACTTTTGCCACATGTAATTGAGAATGGCAGTGAGTAATTAAGTTACTAATGGGAAGGTGAAATGAGAATTTTCTTAACAATAGTAAGGCTCAACGTGAGTAATGAAGCCAACAGAGTTTGCATTTTGAAAGTGTTCTTGCATATAATTTGCTGATTGCATTTACAATTGTTGGCATAACGTAAATTTGACCGGTCTCTTTGCATATGTCTTACCATCCCATTCTTCTTTTGATATTGCTAAATTAAATATGTAGGAAATAGATTCAGAGTCCAATAAATTGCAAGGAGAGGACATTATTTTAATTAATGTAGGGAAAGGTTATCACCTAAAACACACCCTAAATTCTACCATCAAAAAGAATGTTGGCAGTTAACAGATGTCACTTGAGTGTGATGACATTTTGCAAACAGCTGTATAGGCCAAGGTTAAATATAGTTATTTTAAACGTATTAGGTTAAAACCATCATCCTCTGCAACACCATCACCATCATCACTTCCAAACTTATCAATGATGTCAGGGAATTGGGTTTCTGCACATCCCTATGTAATTGAATCCACCACTTCCTCATCGGCAGACCACAATCAGTATGAATAGGCAATAAGTTCCTCATTTGCCATCAATGCACCTCAAGATTGTGTGTTCAGTCACCTGCTTGACTCTCATTGGACCCATGACTGTGCATCCAGTCAGGCTGACTAAATTCACCGATACCACAGTTGCTGGAAAAATAACGGTTAATGAATAGTCAGAGTATATGAGGGAGGTTGAAAATCAAATTGAATGGTGCCAGAACAACAATCTTGTTCTCAACATCAACAAAACCAAGAAGCTGATTGTTGATTTTTTTGAGCATGCACATCTCTGAAGATCTGTCCTGGACCAGCACATTGATGCAATCATTAAAGAGAAAGTTCATCACACTTCTACTTCCTTTGAAGGTTGAGGACATTTAGTATGTGGACAAATACTCTTATTGAACTTCCACAGGAGTACAATAGAGAGCATACACTGTCACAACCTGGTACAGCAACTTGAACACCCAGGAATGAATGAGACTGCAGAGAGTGATAGACACTTCCCGGTCCATCACACATACCTCTCCACCAGTGATCTGTTGGAGGCGCTGTCTCAAAAAGGCAGCAAATATTATCTATATTATGAAGATCCATACCACCCTGGCTACGCTCTCAAAAAACAGTGCCCAACTTGTTCAAGAACAGCTTCTTCCCAGCACCAATTAGGCCCTTGAACATCACACAGTAATGTGGCTCAATGGTGCAGCGGTAGTTGCTGCCTTACAGCGCCAGAGACCCAGATTCGATCTGACTAAGAATGCTTTCTGTTTCAAGTTTGTACGTTCTCCCTGTGACCATGTGTGTTTTCTCCAGGTACTCCGGTTTCCTCCTGCACTGCAAAGATGTATAGCTTTGCAGGTTAATTGGCTTCTGTAGAAATTGTAAATTGTCCCTAGTATGTAGGACAGTGCTAGTGCTGGTCGGCATGGACTCAGTGGTCCAAAAGATCTGTTTCCGCGCTGTATCTCTAAATTAAATTAAACACCAACTTCAGAACTATGTACTTCTTTGGAGTATGTCTTTGGTTATGCTACAGATTTGTGTTTTTTTTGCACTATTATGGTTACCTAATATCAGGGTTATTCATTTTTATATTTGATTTTTGATGCATGTAATAAAAGTAGTGTTCTCTATTTCATCAATCATGCTATCTCTAATTCGCATTATGGAAAACGCGCGATAACAGAACTACCCGTACCTTCTCCAGAGGAATTCTTGTCACTGAACAAAATGCCTCCACCGTTTAAGCATTGTTTGGATTGAGCAGCAACTGCTGACATGGTCAGCCATACCTACATGAATTAACAAGAATTTCATCTTGAAAATTTGCTATTTAACAATAAATTTTGATTTGCCTGCTTAAAGTTGATGAAATTCTAAGAGCTTTTCTTGCACAAAATTCTGAATCAGCTTCTTATTTTTTTGTGTTTGTATAATTACAAACTTCTCTCCTGGGTTGTGAGCATTACATTAAAATGTATTACCTTTTGGCATTTATTTTCCACAGGATTTAACATTAATTAAAAATGATGCACTGGATATTCAGCTGAAAGTGTTTCATGAGCATAAGGAAGAAGATATGGTGGAGTTTTCACATCGACTAGGAGATATTCGATCTGAATTGGAATATCCTTTTTATAACAAAATATGTCAGCTCTATAAATTTGACATTAATTACACAGAGCAAAAATAACCCTGGAAAACACACATGCACATACACACGTGCACACATACAAGCTAATACACACGCACACAACTCAGCGGGTCCGGCATGTGCTCAGCGAAACGATTGCCAAGTCTGAGCTTGGTCTTGCCAATATCCAGTAAAACAATCGCCCTGTCTGCGCTTAATCTTGCCGACATTCAGCGAAAAGATCACCTACGTTCCGTCCGCCTTGGCTTGCACGGTCTCCCAGTTGCCAAACGTTGCAACTCTCCTTCCCTTTCCTGTGCTGACCTTTCTGTCCTGGGCCCCTTCCACTGTCAGAGTGTGTCCACATGCAAATTGGAGGAATAGCACCTAATAGTTTGTTTGGGTAGCTTACAACCCAGCAGTGTTGATTTTTCTAATTTCAAGTAACCCTCGCATTCCCTCTCTCTATCCCTCCCCCATCCAAGTCATCTTGCTAGTTTCACTGTTTGTATCCCTTCATTATCACTTCCACAGCCAACATTGAACCATTGTTGGCTCCACCTTTCTGGAGTCGTTGGTGCCTGCTGTGATTTGTTCTGTTACTTTTTATGTATCACTCGTTTCCCTCTCCCCTGACTGTCAGCCTGAAGAAGGCTTGTTCAGAAACGTCACCTTTTTTTCTCCAGAGATGCTGCCTGATCCACTGAGTTACTCCAGCTTTTTGTGTCTATCTGCAGTTCCTTCCTACACACGCACACACACACACACATACATACACATACACACCCGCACATACCTCACACACACACACACACATACATACAAACATACATATACACATGCACACACAATTATAAGCGCACAAACACACGCAGCTGTGTGTTTGGCAGTAAAGAAAAACTAATTGAGCTGCGAGAAGGTATAGATACCCTGGTCAGTTGGCATAGAAACATAGAAAATAGGTGCAGGAGTAGGCCATTCGGCCCTTCGAGCCCGCACTGCCATTCAATATGATCATGGCTGATCATCCAACTCGGTATCCTGTACCTGCCTTCTCTCCATACCCCCTGATCCCTTTAGCCACAAGGGCCACATCTAACTCCCTCTTAAATATAGCCAATGAACTGGCCTCAACTACCTTCTGTGGCAGAGAATTCCAGAGATTCACCACTCTGTGTGAAAAATGTTTTCCTCATCTCGGTCCTAAAAGATTTCCCCCTTATCCTTAAACTGTGACCCCTTGTTCTGGACTTCCCTAACATCGAGAGCAATCTTCCTGCATCTAGAAATAGCAAATGGAATTCAAGCCATGTGACACATGAGACATGAACTTGGAGGAGCGCAAGAAGGCAAGACATACACAAATGATTGTCTATGGTGGGCTTGAAGTGGAGGAACATAGTGATCTAGGGAATTTATATCCCCAGTCAGCAAGATAAGTCAAGCAAGTAATTCTAAAGAAATATGGGATGCCTTCCTTAATTAGTTGAGACTCAAATGTAAGAGCTAAGGCACACCAATGGTGGATGACTGAAGATACAATTGAAATCTTTGTTATTTTTGATTTCATACAGATATTCTTTATACTAAATGCAGAACGTGGGAGTAAACTAACTTTTTATAGTCGTGTGAAAAATACTGTTGCTGCGACTCCAATGGAGTATCGGAAATCAAATACTGTTGCCAATTTACAGTATCTAACTATTAATTAGAACTTTTGTTTTAGTTTGGTTTGGCTCAATTAAGGAGATTGGAAGTACAGTGGGCAAGTTACTGGCTTTGCGAACAGTTATGGCTTGTTGATCAAATGACATGATTTCAAAACCAAGCAATGCAGCTTAGAAATTTAAAATTCAGGTTAATTACTACAAAGATTGTTAAATTTTATGCAAGTCACGGTACTCATGAGGGTGTTGGAATTGGAAAGTCCATCTGATCACTGATGGAAGTCGGAGAAGTAATTCATTCTAGTTCATTCTGCTTGAGAAATGCATTTCACGATGGATAATAAATGCTGGCCCCCATATCTGCAGCAAAAAGCTGCCCGTTGGTTCGGATGCAAGTCATTGATCTGAGACGTTGGCTGTATTGTTCACTTGCAGCTTTTACTCTTTTTATTTTTGGGATTAGAATAATTTATTGTCTGGGATTAATTTTTGCTTCAGCGATTTCCAGAGCATCGAAATGGATTAATGGTAACGGGCATTCTCTTTAATTTAGTTTGTGTGGTGATGGTGTTCCTCCAGCAGTATTAAATGCGTTCTGATTTAGTGACAGCAGAGGTGGGCATCCCCTGTGGTGAGAAGGTGGAGGTGAAGGCACACGGACACAGCTGCTCTGTCCTACATCATAATGACCACGAAAATAAAATAAAGTACAAATTGCATTGGGGAGTTGGTGCAATGTAATCTAGAAGTTGCATTAATGATGAAGGGAGTTCAGCAAAGAACCACCAAGGAAAATACAAGTCTATGTCCTGATAGTGTTTAAACTTGTACTGATGCAAGCTGTACTTAATATGAGCAAGATTGTTGAGAAGCGAAGTTGGTCACCATAATCCACTAAGATTGTGCAAGGATCTCCATAGAGCAGTTTTGCCATATGTTTGGAATGCTTTGAGCATATCCTTGACCTCTGCCACCTGGTCCTTGCTTTTCGTGATAATCCTCTAAATAATATGTTTTAGGAGTTTGGTGCTCAGCCTGTGAAAACGAGGAGGCCTGCCAGGGTTGAATTTTGAGGCTATTGGACTGTGCAAACATATTGATAATGATTCACCTACCTTTCCATAGCTTTCTGCATGATTTTGTGGACAACAATGGTTGTATCTTCCTGGTGGCTGCTGTAGGTAGACCTAGCCAGTGGAATATATAGAAATCAGGGATTACTGCTGCCTGCAGATGACAAAGTTTTTGCTAGATCTGAGGTCTTATTTTCATATACAATGCATTCAGAAAGTATTCAGACCCCTTCACTTTTTCCACATTTTGGTACGTTACAGCCTTATTTTAAAATGGATTACATCTTTTTTTTTATCATCAATCTACACACACTACTCCAGAATGAAGAAGTGTAAACAGGTGTTGATGTTGACATAGCCCTTAGAGCCATTAGCAGAAAGTTGGGCCCGATATCAGCTGAGAAACTGAGTACATAAATTAGGTATGTTGCAAAGCCTACCTGAAGCGTCGCTGAAAATCTGTCGCTGCGGGTGTGTGCGTGATTTTGGCGCCGTTTAGAGGGGGGGCGGGTTTAAAACACGATTTCCCGTAGGCTGTTCCAATCGAGGATGTTCAGCCTAGTTAATTATTAACGGAAAATCGCTGGAATATTCCGTCGCTTTAGCTATTATTAGTTTTAAAGGCTTTATATAATTGTTGTAGTAGTTTAAAAATTAACCTCTAAACCCGCGACCACCGGCAACCGGCAGGGTCTCATACAGCGGCCAACAGAAGGTAGGCTGTTTATTTTTACATTAAAAAGGGCTTCTTAAGATCCCTTTATACAAAGTTTAAAGTTGCGAGTAGCTCATTTTGGGCCCATTATATCCCGCAGTATTTTTCTGGGCATTTGAGGGCACAAATCTAGCGCAATGTGAACGTTCTAAACCAGCGCATTCACAGGATCCCACTAGAAAGCTGATTTAAATTGAGATTAATTTACAGCAATTGAACACGAAATTCCTTCCATTCGGCCTATAAATTAATGTAAATGAGATTTAAAAATCATGTTTCCTTGTGAATTATTTGTGAATATTATTTGGACACTTAGGCTATTTAAAAATGTTAATCATTTATTAAGAAATAGATAGATGTTTAGATCTAGTAATTGAAGTTTGAAATTAGCTCCAATTGGGGAACTAACTAATTATATGCTTTAATTTCACGTCATCCAAGTAAGATTGATTTATATTTGTTTCATAATGCTTCAATCTATGATAACTGAAAATTTTATTCAGTTGTTTTAATTTTTAAGAAAGTTATGGGCTTTTGACTGTCCACGATCACAGTTTATTTGTTATGTCCATAGAAAATCACTAGGGAACAAGATGCTAATTTCCGAGTATGAAAATGGCCATAACTATTTTAATACTGAAGATATGAAAGTGAATTAGGTGTCAAATTAAACTTCTTTTTATGCTTTATCTGATGGGATAAATTGCAGACTTGATTTTTAAAATCTCAAAATTTTGTAACATTGCTACATAAATTGGAATTTCCTGTTAAAGTTGTAGAGCATGTCAGAGAGACTACACATTATTTTGCAGCTCTGGTTACAAGACTATTACAAGGTAATTAAATGTGGACTAGACGTGTGTGTGTGTGGGGGGGGGGGGGGGTTGGTTAGTGTGTATGTGTGATGCTGCCGGCCGCCCCCTCCCCCTGCATTCAGTAAAATGCACAATACAGCACATCAAAAACACATTCATAGGTTAGAATACATCAAGTAGCAATGTTACAAAATTTTGAGATTTAAAAAATCAAGTCTGTAATTTATCTCATCAGATAAAGCATAAAAATAAGTTTAATTTGACACCTAATTCACTTTCATATCTTCAGTATTAAAATAGTTATGGCCATTTTCATACTCGGAAATTAGCATCTTGTTCCCTGTTGCTTTTTCATTCTTAACATAAAAGCTGTGATCGAGAATAGTCAAAAGCCCATAACTTTCTTGAAAATTAAGAGAACTGAAATACATTTTCAGTTATTGTCGATTGAAGCATTCTGAAACAAATATGAAACGATCTTACTTAGATGACTTGAAATTAAAGCATATAATTAGTTAGTTACCTAATTGTAGCTAATTACAAAATTCAATTACTAGATCTAAACATTTATCCATTTCTTAAGAATAGATTAACATTTTTAAATAGCCTAAGTGTTCATTCACATAAGAATTCACAATCCATCTTTAATATAAAACTCTGTGGCCGGCTGACTGGCCGGCTGTGTTTCTGCCTGACTTGTGGTTGCCAGGCTTTGATTTGTTGCCACGCCAACATCAGACGCAGAAACGCCCAGATTTTTTCCATTTCGGTAGAGATTTCACTTTTCATTCCAAGTATCCACTCCTGATTAAATTTTGTCGTGTTTATGTACATATTTTTTAATAAAATCCTTCTTCCCCCCCCCCCCCCATATTAAAAAAAAAACCCAGCTCTCACCCATAACATGTTGGTGAATCCATGGTGTGATGTCACAATGCAACGTTTCCATCGTGTGATGTCACAATGCCCCAAGATGTAGAATCGGAATGGATCAATGGGACAATCCTTTGCATCAGCCTCAGCCCCAGCTCCAACGCTAAGCCCCCCCCCCCCCCCCACCCCCCCCCCCCCTCCCTCGGGAATGCCTCGGCATGGTCGAAGCGCGTCACAACGTGTGTGGGAATAGAGAAAGAGGATTGGGGTGATATTAATGGGGAACAGATGGACTGTCCCTACCCCCTCCCCCTTCCACTCTCCCTCCCCACTATTTCCCCTCTCCCCCTCCCTTACCCCATCTCACTCCTCCCCCACACTACTCTCCCCCTCCCTCCCCCTCACCTCTCTCCCCCTCCCCCATCCGTCTCTCCCCCTCCCCATCCATCTCTCCCCTCCCCCCATCCCTCTCTCCCCTTCTCCCACCCTCTATCTCCCCTTCTCCATCTCCCTCTCCTCACCCCTCTACACTCTCCTCCCCTCCTCCTCCCAAACACATCACTCTCCCCCCCACCCCCTGTGTCATGAACTGGGATAATGCGTTTTTAACCCTCTGTCACCCCCCTCAAACGAGCCAAAATTGCGTACACGGCCAGTGGCAGAATTGCAGCGCCGCTGAAGGTAAGTATTGTAACGTACCTACATGCAATCATTATAGTACAATGGTACAGTCGTTATTTACAATGCTCTCGACCCCACGCATTGACCAGCGTTCACGGAAGACCTCCAAAGTCCCCGTGGACACCGCATGCTCCCTCTCCAAGGACACGCGAGCAGGGACATAGTCCTGGAAGTGGGGCAAACAGCCGACTCTGGCGTGACCATCGACCGCACGCTGCCATCTTGGCTAGGCCCAGGAGCAAACAGACACAGAGGTCCTGCCCCCAGGTTTGTAGGACTAAAATGTAACCAACAATTGAGGAACAACCCCTTCAGATATTGGTACAGGGGCAGCAATCTCACACACTCCATACACGCGTGGAACACGGTCCCTTCCTCGTCGCAGAAAATACAGGCGGCCGGCGAGCCCGTGAACGACTCAAAGGTTTATTACATGCCACCCCTCTGTGCAACACTCTCCACCCCAGGTCCCCAATGTAAAGGGGGACGACTCTCTTGTAGAGAAACCTCCTCTGGGGACTGCCCCCGCCTCCCGGTGGTAACACAGACCGCCAAGGAGTGCCTGGACGGAAGAAGAAGGCAAGGAGGTACAGAATGTGCAGGAGCATTCTGTACAGTATGCGTCTCTTCACATCATGAAAGGGCACGCTGGGCATCTCGGAAAGACGGCTCAAGTTGTGTGGAACTGGCGCCCGAGAAATATCCCGGAGCCTGGGCTCAATGAGTAAAACCGACGGAGCGGGGATAAGCACAGAAACACTCCAAGCACACGCCTCTTCTCGACACCCGCCATCACAGGGTGAAATCCAGCCACCTTCGCAGCCACAACACCCCCTCCCCTGTGGAGCAACACGCTGACTGAAAAACTACCAAATTCCTCACTCTTAGCACATCACGATAGAAACTAGGCTAATCCCGTAAGGCGGGTGGACTGATGCCCGCCACTGGGAACCGCAAAACCCCCCTGAGGCAACGACCCTGGCGTAAAAAATACTTGGCCAGAGCAAGCCATCTGGGGGGGGTTCTCCGCATACATATACCTCCACAGATTCCTGAGACGGAGAGCCGCCAACTGGGTACACATGCATACCAAGGACTAGCCGCCCTCCTCTAATGGGAGACTCAGGACCGCTGTGGAACCCTAGTGCTTCCTATCTCCCCAAAAGAAATCCACCAGCTTTTTCTGTAATGCAGTTACAAAGATAGAGGGCGGTACAAGAGTGGCAAGCCGGCACCACAACATGGAGTCCACCGGCTGGTTTATAACCAGCACCCTACCGTGGAAAGAAAGAACTCTAAGCAGGCCTGACCAGCGCCCCAGCCGGGTGATGACTTTTGTCTCCAGCTCGCTTTCAGCGTCCTGAAGAGGTAGTCATGCTCTACCATGTCAAAAGCCTTCTGATCAAGGGACAGAAAAGCAGCTGACTGACCAGTACCTTGAAATAGATGAATCAAGTCCCTAACCATGTGGATGTTATCCTGAACGGCAAGGGACTGTATAGGACTGGTCTGGGTGGATCAGTTGGGACAGCACGGAGCTCAGGCGATTTGCCATCGCCCATGCAAAAACGTTATACTCCGTACAGAGGAGAGAGTCCAGGCGCCAGTTCTTCCACTGGTGGAGTTCGCCCTTCTTGGGCAGCAGGACAACGACTGCCCAACGCCACGAGAGGGGCATCTCCCTGGTCGCCAGGCTCTCCCCCAGGACCTTCATGTAATCACCACCCAGGATATCCCAGAAGGCTCTAGCAAACTACCGTCATCCCATCCAGCCCAGGGGACTTTCCCCTCCTGAGCTGGTGCAGGGCACGAGTCAACTCCTCCAATGATAAGGGGTCATCAAGAAGTTCAAACACCTCCCTATCTACAGTCGGTAGACCCTCCCACAGGACCTGCTGAGCCTCCCCGCTGAATCCATCTGCGGAGAACAGAGACCCATTAAAGGACCAAAATAAAGCACTGATCCTCTCTGGAGGAGCCATCATCTGCGAGCAGCTCAACGAGCTGTTTGCGGTCTCTCCGCCCTTTCTCCAGAGAGAAAAAGAAAGGCAATGCACGGTCCAGATCTTGCAGCATCTGGACCCATGACTTCACGTAAGCACCTCGGGACCGCTCAAGCAGCAGGTTCATCAAATCTTCCTTCCTCTCCTGATACTCTCCCCACTCACAGGTCCTCATCAAGAATGCAGAAATTCTACACTTAATGGAGAGATCCTTTAACAAAGGAAAGTTTCTGCAGTCCAACGCTAAGTCAAACTTTGAAGACTCACTGCCTCTGTCCCTCTGCCTTCGGCAAAAAACCCTTGAAAGGTCGCTTTGAAACCTCGTCCGTCAGAGCAGAGAGAGACACAACCCCTCTCCCTCTCCCTCTCCCTCTCCCTCTCCCTCTCCCTCTCCCTCTCCCTCTCCCTCTAGCAGCACTCTCCCACCCCGCGTCGACCAACGTTGACGGACGGCCTCAAGCATTCTTGTGGAACACCGCGTGTTCCCACTACAGGTACATGCAAGCATGGATGTAGGCCCAGAAGAGGGTTAAGCAGCTGAGTACGGTGTGACCATCGACCGCCCTCTGCCTGGACCTGCGAATGGGCATCTAGGCCAGGCCCGGGAGCAAACCGACAGGGAGATTCTCCCCCCCCCCCCGATCGGCCCTCCCCACTCTATTCCATGTGTCCAAACACCAGGACCGTGGGACTAAAATGCATCCAGGAGCAGCCCCTTCAGTTATTGGTAGAGGGGTAGCAACCTCATGCTGCGGTCACCGTTGGCAACGTCCTATTGTGATGCCATTGTGGCACTTGGCAGCTTGAGAGGCCATTGTGATTGGTGCACTGTGAGTTGCATTGTGACATCGTCAGTGGAACCTCCTGGTAAAAACGCTGTCTGTGAGAAGCTGCCGTTACCGTTAGCAACGCCCCATTGTGGTGTCATTGTGGCACTGCGGCTGTGTGTGAGAACCTTTCCCCTCCCTTTTTTTTAAACTTGAATCGTCGATAACTTGTGGAATATAGGATGAAATCTTAAGGGCCTGTCCCACTTGGGCGACCTAATCTGCAAGTTTAGACGAGTTTGCCCGGGACTCAAACTCGCTGCATGATTGACACGAGGTCCTATGAGGTCCTCTCCTTCATGCTCGATGGAGATTCCCGCCTACTCGCGGCATCAGCTAGGTCGCGGAAAATTTTTCAGGATATTGAAACATTTTCTGCGAGTAAAATTTGGTCGACATGGGTCTTTTTCACTCGTAGTGCAGTGGAGTCGGGTCGCTATTTAATTACAGGCAGTTGAGGGCAACCGTAGGCAATCTCCTTCACTGACCGGGCATTTTGATTGGCTCATTGGAGTTTTCAGGACATAGGAAGACCAACCAGTAGGTAAAATGCCTGCTAAACTTTAATAAACTTCAGTAAAAGTCTCCATCACTTGTCTCCCCCTCCTGTCTCCTTTTCGGACTCCTCGACAAAACAACAAGAGTTCTTTCTTAAAAGTCCCCCCCTCCCCCCAGACCCCCCCCCCCCCCCCCCCCCCCCCCAGCATTAAGGGGAGTGCCCCCCCTCCCCTGCCCCCTTTAATATAGTGACCTCACCACTACTAACCACTCCCCCATATCAGAAGTATAATTGCAACCTCCCCACCCATTGATCCCCTCTCTAGCTCTGGTGACAGACCCCCCCAGCCCCCCCCCCCCCCCCCCCTCCCCCACCAACATCCCCCCCCCCCCCCCCCCCCTCCGCATTCTCTAATGGACTTAGCATTACCGTGGCATCCGTTTACCTTCATCTTCATCGTGCAGACAGTGCGCAGATGTGTTTATCTTTGTAATCCTCTATTCCCTTCGGTGTTGTGTTTGTGCAGACCTCCATCATATGGGTTTTTTTTGATATCCATTCAATAGTGTATGTCTCCATTGAAACTGAAGGCAGTAAGCATCTGCAGTTGCTTGTGTCTTCAAACGCAGCAACTGGCCACTTTAGAGATTGCCTTGTCAGTTTCCGAAGCAAATCTTCTCAGTTCACCCCCTGCCCCGCCCTCACTGCAGTTCTCATCATTACCATTGGGAGGAAAATGTTACGTAGGAACATCTTGTAACATGGGATTTAAAGAGAAATAAGATTTTGGGTTACAAAAAATCACTGAATCAACGGATCTCAAGCAGTACAGCTCTCGATAATGTAGGGATCGCCTGTATTAACTTACAATTGCACTGTTAATGAGAAATTGCGCTGAAATGAAGTTTGAACTGTGGTAGGAAGTTTGATAGGAAAAGGTTTTGGAGAAATCATACATGCTAGCATGTGCCTTTTTATAGCAGATTCAAAAGCAGTGGTTTGTAAGTAGTGACAGGTCTTCATTACTAACATTTTTTTTCAGTGTGGAAGTGCATAACCTACAGTGCTGAGCAATATCTGAATCCCCTTTCTACATTTTTAGCAATTTATTGTTTTTTAAAGCTTAGTGAATGTGCACTCATGTTATTCTCTACAATATATTTTCCTTTACTTCAGTTGTACTGAAATAAATGACGTGTATAATATGCTGTCTAACGCAGTAAAGGACACAGAAGCTGAAAATTACTTTCTTTCCATTCTTCAACACCTACTATTAATCAGGAATGACTATTTTGTGAGGTAAGTTTTTAATTGTGTTATTATGTCTGGATTTGTTGCATTGTGCCAACCATTAATCTCTAAAACCAAAATGAAATTAAGTTGCAAAATATGGAAACATATTCCACAAACATGCTGTACAACGTAAATGAAACAAAAATTGCTTGAAATAAATAGCATGTCTGCAGTATCTGGATAGATGCACACTTTGTTCAAATGAAAGTTATGTGTATCTCCTGGCAAGATACAGTATGTGGACCATTCCTTATTTTGTTGTTAATCAGAGCCCATCTCTTATTACTGTTTCTGATACATCAATGACTATTGATGCAATTTCTAGCTCTTGGAGAACTAGGAAGTTTCATTACCTTTTCGAATTTCCACTTGGCTGTCAACTTCACACTTTTCTGCCTTCAATTTCCTTTACTTGTTTTTACTTTCTATTCCTTTCTGCATTTCAGGCAGTAGATACCTGAAAAATCTTCTGAACACCCGTCTGAAGTCAGTGAGCACTATAACTGCTGGTAACCTTTGCAAATAGAATCATTTTAATACTGCACAGGCCCACCTTGGTCAGCCACTGGTGTCCCGGCATTACTAATTGGGAAAGTGCTGACTCTTGGTCGGTGGTAGGGGAGCATGGAGATTATTATAAAATTTGCACTAAGTCATGAGAATAATCATGTTTGGTAAATTTAGTTTAATTTCAAGACATATCCTGAAAACAGGTCCTTCGCCCACTAAGTTTGGTTCAAATCTATACACACAAGCCAATTAAGCTACAAACCCGCAAGTCTTTGGAATGTGAGAGGAAACCGGAGCACCCTTGGGAAAATCCACATGGTTACAGGGAGAACGTACAAACTTTGTACGGACAGCACTCATAGTCAGGATCGAACCCGGGTTTGGTGCTGAAAGGCAGCAACTTTGCCACTGCACCACAGTGCCGCACTAATCTATTAGATTTGGTTGTAACATAAAATTAATGGGAGCTAAACAGTTGATGTGGTCTATTTGAACTTTCAAAAATTATTTGATAAAGTATCACACAAGCTTATTAAACAAAATTATAATGTACTGTTTTTGGCATAATATGCTGTCATGATTTAAGGACTTGAACGGACAAACAACAGAGTAGAAATAAGTCATCATTTTTGGGTTGGCAGGCTGCGTCCAGTAGGGTGTCACAGAGATTGGAGCCTCACTATATGATGATGAGTTGGGTGAGGAACAGAAATAATATGTTTAAATTTGTTGAAAATAGACAGCAATGTTAATTATGAGGGGAGCGCAGAAAGACTTCAAAGAGAATCTAGACATCTATGATTTGGAATGTAGCATGGAAAACAATGGTAAACTTTGGCAGATAAAACAAAACTCTAGAATTTTAAAACAAATGGTTGATAGATTGAAATACGTTAGTATTCATGGGAACCCTGAAATCATTCAAAATCAATGTGCATTTCAGCAGGCAATTAGGAAGAC
This sequence comes from Leucoraja erinaceus, assembly GCF_028641065.1. Classification (NCBI taxonomy): domain Eukaryota; kingdom Metazoa; phylum Chordata; class Chondrichthyes; order Rajiformes; family Rajidae; genus Leucoraja; species Leucoraja erinaceus. The sequence continues at coordinate 72,930,343 of NC_073382.1, forward strand.
AAATAGTATGTTGGCCTTTATTGCAAAATAATTTAAGTACAGGGATAGAAACATGCTCTTCATATGGAATACTGATGAGAAGGAAACATAGAAAATAGGTGCAGGAGTAGGCCATTTGGCCCTTCCAGCCAGCACCACTATTCAATATGATCATGGTTGATCATCTAAAATCAGTACCCCGTTCCTGCTTTATCTCCACGTCCCTTGATTCCGTTAGCCCTAAGAGCTATATCTAACTCTGTCTTGAATACATCCAGTAAATTGGCCTCCGCTGCCTTCTGTGGCAGAGAATTCCACAGATTCACAACTCTCTGGGTGAAAACATTTTTTCGCATTTCAGTCCAAAATGGCCTACCCCTTATTCTTAAACTGACCCTGGTTCTAGTCTCCCTCAACATGGGGAAACATTTTCCTGCATCTAGCCTGTCCAACCTCTCAAGAATTTTATATGTTTCTACAAGCTGCCCTCTCATCCTTCTAAAGACCAGTGAATATAAGCCCAGTCGATCCATTCCTTCATATGTCAGTCCCACCATCCTGGGGATTAACCTGGTGAACCAACACTGCACTCCCTCATTAGCAGAATGTCCTCCCTCAAATTAGATGACCAAAACTGCACACAATACTCCAGGTGTGGTCTCTTTTTTTGTCACTTATAGCCAGAAATGCTTGGAGACAGACTTTTCCAACTGTCAGATCTATCAGTGGCTTTCAGAGGCGCTGACATTGATGGGGCCATGGTCCTGAAGTGTGTGTGCTTCAGGTTGTTGGACAGGATAAGAGTGGAGCTGAATCTGTATATGAGAGACGCCACATGTACCTCCGGGAGACGGTACCTGTCGTACCTGTACCTATAACTGTATTTGTATTTTATATGCATTTGTGCCTGTACCTGTCGTGGAAGTGGTTCTGGAAACCATCAAAACCATTTAATTGATTGTTACTACCTGAAGATAAAAATTGATATTCGGTTGACATGGTTGGTTTTTGAAGGTAACTGAGAGAGGTAATATATTAGGTTATTGCAGAAAGCAAGTAAAGCTATAGATACTGGAGTCTGAATCAAAGACTGATATGTTTTAAAAACTCAGCCAGCGAAGCAGAATCTGGGAAGAAAAATCAGTAATCCTTTCAGTTTAGCGACCTTTCCTCACTGACCTTGCTGACCTGAAACATTGATTAGTTCATTTTTCCATATATGTTGCTTGACTGGCTGAGCTTTTCCAGCTGCATGTCTTTTGTTATTGGATTATCGTTTTTAAAGAAGACAATTTTTTCCCCCAAGATGTCCTGTAGTTTTTTCAATTTTTTGCATTGGTATTATTTGAATTTTTTTGAGTGTGACATTTGAGTCAATGAGTCAAAATATGAAGAAGAATTCTAGGTATTGAATTAGATTAACATTTTAAAACTTTCCTCTTTTATTTTAGGCCACAGTATTTTAAGATAATTGAAGAATGTGTTTCTCAGATTGTGTTACACCGCAATGGCATGGATCCCGATTTTACTTACCGCAGACGATTAGATGTAGATTTTGAGCATCTTATAGGTACGGATGATTATTTGAACACTATTAATATATCATTTAGAGCATTTTGAATAAGATCATGATGATATGATTATATCCTAATTCTATATTCAAGCATAACTGCAGTAATCTTTTAACACCTTGCTTATCAACTGTATATCTTCATCTGTCGGCAAGATATTCAAATACTCTCTTTCCACTGAGGAAGATGGTACCAAAGACTCTTGATACTCTGATTTAAAAAAAAAACTAACTTATGTCTAAAATGGACACTGCTTTTTTTTAAAACAGTTACATTTATTCTAGACTCTTCCATAGGATGAGAAATCTTCTCTACATCCATATCTTTAAGATCTTGCACGTCCGTTTGCCCTCTGCTAAACTTAAGCAGATATAAATCTAGTCAGTCCAATTTTTCCTCATAAACGAATGCCAATTCTAGTATCTATTTGGTATCTCACAATATTAGGCCAAGTCATTTAGGTCTGAGATGGGAAATTTCTTCACTTATTGGGTGCTGGACATTTGGAATCCTCTACCATAAATTGTTTTAAATATTATTGATGCAAACGGCATCAAGGGGTATGGGGAGAGGAGGTGTATGGTACTAAGATGGAGGATGAACCACGTTCGTGTTGCATGCAGAGGGTTTAAGGGCTGATTTATCTCCTCTTCTTTACTACATTACTCTAAATAAAATCTTACTAATGCTCTGTATAACTGAAGCATAGCATTTTTGTCTTTCTATTTATTTCCCCTGGCAAAACATTCCATGGGCTTTCCTGCCTGCTTGTAATACCTGTATCCTAGACTTTTGTGAATCATGCTCCAGGAAAATTGGATCCCTCTACATCTCAGGTCTGCAGTCTCATTATTTGGATATCATACTGGTTTATTTTTCCTGCCAAAGTTAACAATTTCAGATTTAACCACATTACACTCCATTTTGCAGAACTTTGCCCACTCACTTAACATATCTATATTCATTTGTAGCCTCCTAATGTCCATTTTGCAATTAGCTTTCTGCATACAGCGTATTCAGAAAGTATTCAGACCTCTTCACTTTTCGACATTTTGTTACATTACAGCCTTATTCTAAAATGGATTAAATTCGTTTTTTATCCTCAATCTACACACAACCCCCCATAATAAAAAAGCAAAAACAGGTGTTTAGAAATGTTTGCAGTAATTAAAAAGAAATAACTGAAATATCACATTTGCATAAGTATTCAGACCCTTCAAATACCTGTTTTCGCTTCTTCATTCTGGGGTATTGTGTGAAGTGTGATGATAAAGAAAAATAATTTAATCTACTTTAAAATAAGTCTGTAACGTAACAAAATGTGGAAATGTGAAGGGGACTGAATACTTTCTGAATGCACTGTATCTTTGTGTTATCTGCAAATTTAGCAGAAGATTTTCATCCGTCATTTATATTAATTGCAAACATAATATCAATGAGGCTCCAGTTAGTTTTAATTAATTCCCCATGAGAGAGAGAATATTTTTGTTACAAATATTAGTATGACCACAGACTGGATAACGTTTTTAACTTTCTTATCTTTAGATATTTGTGTTGACAAAGCAAGGGTGGATGAGAGTGAACAGATGCTTTCAGAATTGGTGAGAAAGGTAGGAAACATTTCAATCCCTTCAGTGGTGTTGTCATATTTATTTTCTTTTCCAACATTTGATTATATCAAATATGAAAATATATCTTTCAGTGAGGCCAACAAACAGAATATTTGAACAGAGGAATGGTCTGTCCCAATTTTAAGGGCATAATTTGAAGGAAAAATTACCTCTTTTATTTTTGGAAAAGATAGAATCCATGAGGTGTTGAAACAATAAATTTGAAACAGTTATGCTGTGTTAAAACCAGAATATGATTACAAGAGATTACATTTAATAAATATGTAATGAAATCAATAATACGTTATTTTTCTTTTGATCCAACTATATGCAAAGTAACTTGCTGCAAATTTGGGGTGGTGCAGCTGGTAGAGCTGCTGTCTCACAGCACGTGAGACGTGGGCTCGATCCTACTTCAGGTGCTACCTGTCTGGGGTTTGCACATTCTCTATGCAGCCGTATAAGTTTCCCCTGGATGTTCTGGTTTCTTCCCACATCCCCAATATGTGCGGTTTGGTTGGTTATTTGGTCTGTAAATTGCCTCTCGTGTGTAGAGAGTGGATGCAAAAGTGGGACAACAGAACTAGTGAGAACGGGTGATTGATGGTTGGAATGGACGGTGGGCCGAAAGGCTTGTTCAATGATAATTTATTGTCACATATACACATAGGTACAATGAAATGTTTTGCATTGCATACAACCCGGTAAAATCATGTAATAGTCCTCACCTAGGCCGTACACAAGTGTCGTCATGTTTTGGTGCCGACAAAGTTACAAAAGTTCACCAAACAGTCCTATCTACTATCTTTCAATCAATCAATCATTCAATAATAAAAAAGGTGCACATTTTCGCTGGGTAGGATCGGCAGGCCCCAGAAAACTGTTTTTTCCCCCTCATCAATCAAACTGCAGGATATCTCTTTAAAACTGTATGAATTCCAAATAAAATAACATTCAAAACCAACCCATGTTGAACTATCTTCGTCTCACAGTCTCTACTTCCAAAAATCAAGGCATGCATGATAATATTATGATCTGTTTGGAATCAGCAGAATCTGTTACAGTTGATGTTAAAGTAATTTTATCTTCCAGTTTGATGAAGAATTTACAGCCCGGCAAGAGGCACAGGCTCAAATGCAAAAGAAAGAAGAAAAAATCAATCAGCTTGAAACTGAATTGCAGCGTCTCAGAGCTCAGGTAATGGAGCTTGCTAAATCATTCTTTTAATTTCCAAACAGTTGGTGTTTAAAAGCCATTGATACCATTTACAGAGTATGCAAAGGGAAAATATTTATTTTGCTATATTGCTACATTTTGTGATGATCAAAATGTTGCCAGCTACCATTTTGTGACATGGACGGAAGCTCAAAGCTCACGAGCTGTTCAATGCCAGGAATGTGCAATGTTACTTGGCTTTTTTGGTCCAAAATTGATAACAGATTTTGTTTTGAAATAGTGTTAGATATACTTCAGTTACTGTGTCACACATTTGTGAAATGCTTAACCGCAAAAAATGAAGCGTTGGTAGACTTGGATTCTGAGTTTCAAAGTGATCTATGATCAATATAGCCAGGATGTTTAGGCACTAAAAAACTGAAATAGGCAGGCAAAAAGGCCTTAAAATTTTTTGAAAAAAGCACAAAAAATGCATTTAATGACAAAAAAGGCACAAAAAGGCATGAGTTTCCATGGTTAAAAATGTTAATTATAAAGGTATACTACATTAAATGTCCAAAGTTGCCCGGTTTCATGTAATTACTAGCATTTTTTTCAAATTATCTGGTGTTAAACTATGCCATCTGTCAGACAGAATATGCTTCAGTTGTGAAAAACTTATTTCTACCTCAGTTGAAGTCACTGGTGCATACCTGAAACAAGCTACAAACTCTATATTCATGTCGATATCTTGTGGCATTACAACTACCTTTGAGAACTTTAGCTATGTTTTGTATTTTTTCAAGATCTTTGAATATCGTCAGTTACTTTGTTGAAAACCCTCAAGTCAGTTAATCACTAATGTTTTGCCACGTTTCTCAAGGGAAGTGATAGCTTGTGGGAAGTTTGCAAAATTGGAAGCAATAAACACAAGCGCGGTGGAGAAACATTTTCTGCATGATTTCACTGATGATCCTGACTGCAGCAGATTCTTCTTGAAAACATTGATTTATTTTATCTTTTCAAAATTTGCAGCATAGTAGAGTACAGCAGAGAGCCATGTACCCCACCTAGTCAAAACTGGCTGTGGAGGTCGCAGAATCTTGGGTGCCATTTCCTTGAACAACTGCACACGTGACGGTGCTTTGAGGAAGATTTTCTTGACATTTGAAACTAGGTGATCGACATTTGGAAACAAGCTACGTATGTGCTTGCTAATTCTATGAAGTCCTTGAGCTAAACCTGTCAAATCCAACATTTTGGGGAATAACACTTAAAGAGCACAAGCAGCTTTTTTCATCAGTCACATACAGAAGAACATTCTCGTGTGTTATACCTTCTGACCAAAGTACAGCAAGTGAAATGTAAACAACTGAGCAATAGTTGAGCTGTTTGACTTCTCCAATACTTCCAATGTCAACAAATACTCCTTTGATGGTTGACCTGCCTCCAGTGTACCGATGACCACATTGGCAACGTATCTCCACATGTTTTCTCGTCTATTGAGATCCATATTTTGTTGCATGCAACTTCATAGAAACAAAGAAACATAGAAAATAGGTGCAGGAGTAGGCCATTCGGCCCTTCGAGCCTGCACCGCCATTCAATATGATCATGGCTGATCATCCAACTCAGTATCCTGTACCTGCCTTCTCTCCATACCCCCTGATCCCTTTAGCCACAAGGACCACATCTAACTCCCTCTTAAATATAGTGAATAAACTGGCCTCAACTACCTTCTGTGGGGAGAATTCCAGAGATTCACTACTCTCTGTGTGAAAAATGTTTTCCACACCTTGGTCCTAAAAGATTTCCCCTTTATCCTTAAACTGTGACCCCCTTGTTCTGGACTTCCCCAACATCGGGAACTTTCTGCATCTAGCCTGTCCAACCCCTTAAGAATTTTGTAAGTTTCTATAAGATCCTCCCTCAATCTTCTAAATTCTAGCGAGTACAAACCGAATCTATCCAGTCTTTCTTCATATGAAAGTCCTGACATCCCAGGAATCAGTCTGGTGAACCTTCTCTGTACTCCCTCTATGGCAAGAATATCCTTCCTCAGTTTAGGAGACCAAAACTGTGCGCAATACTCCAGGTGTGGTCTCACCAAGACCCTGTACAACTGCATCTCTGATTTTCTGCACAACAATGTTGAAGTTGCTGTCAACATAGTTTTTCCAGTATGACGACTCGCTTGGTATATGTTCCTCTGTGTATTTCTCTAAAAAACCTCTGAGAGATTTGTTTTTCAATTTCCACAGTGGAATTCCAGCGTCAATGAATGCCTTGCACAGATCACTCGAAAACTCCGATTTGCGACTGGAGCCAGTTGTAAATGTAGTGAGGAGACAAGCTTGGGTATTTCGCTTGGGTAGTCTACACCCCAGCAGTATCAACAATGACTTCTCTAGCCCTTGTCTTCTCCCTCCTCCCCCTCCCCACCCCCACTGGTCCTTCTTCTTCCTTCTTTCCTTTCTTCCCCCCCCCCCCCCCCCACATCAGTCTGAAGAAGTGTCTCGACCCGAAAAGTCGCCTATTCTTTCTATCTATAGATGTTACCTTACCCGCTGAGTTTCTCTAGCATTTTTTGTCGACCTTCGATTTTTCTAGCATCTGCAGTTCTTTCTTAAATAGATCTTGGAGAAGAATGAATCAGCAGGCAGTGGCACGAACGACTGACAGTGTCGCCCCTGGTTTCACCCTGGTGGTGGAAATTTCCTTGTAAGTTATACTATGTTAACACGTTAATAATAACATTAATATTAATGCGTTAACATATAAAACATCATTGTAATCACGGTACAACTAGAGAAAATAGCACAACCTTTTAGCAAAACTGCAAAAAAAGGCTGATTTAGGCTCAGGATCGTGAAAAAGGGCATTATCCTGGTGAAATCATCAAAGGCAAAAGGCACATGGCATTTATGGCAAAATTCTGGCGGTAATGATTAATATCCAGGACGTTGGAGTCATAGAGTCTTACAGCATGGAAACAGGCCCTTTAGCCCAACTTTCCCACACTGGCCAATATGTGCCATCTACATTCATCCCACCTGCCTACGTTGGGCCCAAATCCCTCTAATCATGTCTCACCATGTATCTGTCTAAATGTTTCTTAAATGTTGCTATAATGCCTCAACTATATCCCGCCTCAACTTCCTGCTCAGTCATCTCGTTCCATACACCCACTACCCTTTGTGTGAAAAAGTTACCCCTCAAATTTCTATTAAATCTTTCCCCCTGAGATTAAACCCATGACTTGTGGTTCTCGATTTCAATACTGTGGACAATAGACAATATGCATCTACCCAATCTATTCCTCTCGAGATTTGTACATCTCTATAAGATCACCCCGCATCCTCCTGCGCTCCGAGGAATAGAGTCCTAGCCTGCTCAACCCATCGCTATAACTCAGGCCCTCGAGTCCTTGAAATATCCTCATAAATATACTCTCTGCATCCTTTCCAGCTTGACAACATCTTTCCTATAACACGGTGCCCGAAACTGAATACAACACTCTAAATGCGGCCTCACCAATGTCTTATACAACTGCAACATGGCTTCCCAACCTCTATGCTCAATGCTCTGACTGATGATGGCCAATGTGCCGAAAGCCTTTTGGACCACCCTTTCTATCTGTGATGCAATTTTCAACGAACCATGTATCTGTACTATTAGGTACACAAAAATCTAGATCTGTAATCTTAGATCCCTCTACTCCCCAGAGCCCAACTGTTCACCGTGTAGGTTCCGTCCATGTTAGTGCTCCCAAAATGCAACACCTCGCATTTCTCGGTATTCAAATTCCGTCAACCATTCTGCAGCCCACCTGCCCAACCGATCAAGATTCTGCTGCAATTTTTGACAACCATCTTCACATTCCACAATACCACCCACTTTTGTATCATTTGCAAACTTGCTAACCATGCCATGTGCGTTCTCATCCAAGTCATTGATATAGATTACAAACGGCAATGGGCCCAGCACCAAATTTTGAGTCACACCACTAATCAGAGGCCTCCAGTCTGAAAAGCAACCTTCCACCATCATACTCTGCTTCCTTCCATGAAGCCAATTTTCCATCCATTCAGCTATCTCCTTGAATCCCATGGGATCTAATCTTCCAGAGCAGCCTAGCATGCGGAATCTTGTCGAATGCCTTTCTGAAATCCAATGTCCACAGCTCTGCCTTCATCGATCTTTTTGGTCAAATCCTCAAAAAACTCAATCAGATTTGTGAGATACGTCATCCCACACACAAAACTGTTGACTATCCCTATTCAGCTCTTGTCCATGTAAGTGCATGTATATCCTATCCTTTGGAATACACTCTAACTTTCCAACCACAGATATTAAGCTGCTGCACAGTGACACAGTGGTCGAGTTGATGCCTTAGCACCAGAGACCAGGGTTCAATCCTGACTATGGGTGCTGTCTTTATAGAGTTTGTACCATCTGTTTCGTCGGTGGGGGCGCTGCAATCCGGCGCCCTGTCAGCAGCGTGTCCGTTTTTTTCAACTTTTTTTTGTATTTGTAGTATGTTTTAAAGTATGTTTTTAATGGTTCTTTGTCTGTTTTGTGTGGGGGGAGGTGTGGGGGGGTGAGGGGAAAACCGTTTTGGTCGCCTCCTCCATGGAGAGGCGACTTTTTCCAGGTCGTCTCCCCCGTGGCCTAACAGCAAGGATCGGCGTGGAATTTCCCGGAGACGCGAACGGGGCTCCAGCGGCGGGCGCAGTGTGGACTCTCGGCGTGGAGCGGGCAAGCCCTCGCTGGGGCTCGCCGGAGGGGAGCCCTCCGTTTTGTTGGCCCGCGGCAGCCGGCAGCCTGAAGCCGCAGTCTGCAGAGCTCAAGCTGGCGCGGCGTCTGCAGCCTGGGATCCCTCGTGGGGGACCCGGGGGAAGAAGAAGCTTCCACTGCCGGCCCCCGGCCAACTTCGACCGTGGGTCCGGCGCGGACTTACCATCCACCCTGGAGGGGAGCTTCGACCGCCCTCCCTGTGGTCTGCGGTGCTTCTGGCTGCGGCAGGGACTTTCTTCGACTGCCGGCCTGCGGCCTATATCATCTTGAAGTCGCGGTCTCTGGTGGGGAAGAGTCGACTATGGACTGGCTCTGGACTCTGGTCCCGACCACGGGGGGAAATGGAGGAGGACTGGCCAAATTTTGTGCCTTCCACCACAGTGATGAATGCTGTGGTGGATGTGTTAAAATTTTATTGTGTATAGTGTGTTCTTTCTCATTCTATCGCTGCTGACATATTCATTTCACTTGCACTTTACCTGTGCTCAATGTGACGAAGGTTAATAAACCCTTGTATTGGATATTTTATTGTGGATTGGTTGTCGCAGACTCCCGAAGGCCTTGTTTCCGTGCTGTCTCAAAACTAAACTAAATGAAGGGTATCGACCCAACACGTCACCCATTCCTTCTCTCTGGAGATAGGTTTTCTCAGTGAGTGGGGTACCCAAGCTCCGAAGCTTTTACCTATATATTAATGATCCCTCCAAGTTTGCGGATGACACTCCAAGGAGATGCTAGTACAGGCTGGGTTTGTAGATGCAGTATAATGTGGTAAATGTGATATCCATTTTGTGGCAAAAAAAACGGAAAGCAGACTATTATCTAAATGGTGGCCGATTGGGAAAGGGGGAGATGCCCTAGGTGTCATGTATGAAGGTAGGCATGCAGGTGCAGCAGGCATGAAAGCGAATGGTATTTAGTGTGCGGGATCGTTGGGGTCTTGGTGAGACCACACCTGGAGTATTGCGTAGAAATCTCGGTGGGGGAGTGCAGAGACGGTTCAACGCCTTGTTTCCTGTGCTGGTTTGTACTCTCAAAGACTAAGGGGATCTAAAACTTACAAAATTCTTGGGGGGTTGGACAGGCTAGTGCATCGACCCAACACAGCTCACCCATTGAATCTCTGGAACTCTCTCTCCCTGGAGATGCTGCCTGTCCCGCTGAGTTACTCCAGCATTTTGTGTCTACCTTCGATTTAAACCAGTAGCTGCAGTTCTTTGCTAAACAAAGTTAATGCTTGAATTATTTTTATTGCTTGACATCATTCCCTCTGTCTTATAAATAAATTCAACCATGATTTTCTTTGTACCTGTACTTGACTGTACTTGTACACGTTACAATAAATCAATTTGCCTTGACATAAATTAAGGCAATGTCCAAATTGTATTTTGTGAACAGTTGATGTAAACACCTCAAAGCACATCTTGTCTAAATATTGTCTTTTATTTAAAAGCATTCATTGTTTTCCTATTTTGATATTTTTCAAATATTGCAGTCAAATATGGAAATAAAGTAAAGATTTTCAAGGTTTCAATGTCAGTTTATTGTTGCGTGTACCAATTAATGTACAGTGAATTTTTGAATTACCTTAGAGCCATACTAAAAAAAAAGCAACAAGACACACAACTACATAAAAGTTAACATAAACATCCACCACAGCGTTTTCTCACTCTCCTCACTGTGATGGAAGGCAATAAAGTCCAATCTTCTTCCTCTTTATTCTCCCGTGGTCGGGGCAGTCAAACCATCCGCAGTCGGAGCGATCGAAGCTGCTCAGCCGACGATCGAAGCCTCCTCGTCGGGGCGATCGAAGCTCCCGCGTCGGGGTGGTCGAAGCACCTGCGACTTGCAGCTCCCAACGTCAGTTTTAAGCAGTCATGTGAAAAAATTACCCTTTCATGAATAATTTAAACAAAAGATGGATTAGGAAATGTAATGAATTGAGGTAATGTTGTTTTTCTTCTTTAAATAAATGAATCTAAAGATGGAATCGTGAAGATAATATATATCAGTTTCTGTTAAATTCCCCATAAGAAATTTATAATAACATTTCTGTAATTGGACCAAACTCACATTGTAAGATATGAACTAAAGCCATAGAAACATTGCCTGATCTCAGGAATAAATATGTTTATTTGAAATGAGTTTTGGATTGCATTTGGTCAACAAGAATCATTCTGGATACTTCATAAAGGATTTTAAGTGACTCTAGGTTAATTACTAACAGCTGAAATTTGGCAAATAATGACAAATTACATGTGTTGTGGTTTAACAAATGTACAGCTCCCATCACTGACATCAGTTTGGACTTTGTTTAATGCACTGTGTAAGGTATGAAGGCATTTATTGTGTTGGACAAGATAAATGCATTTAGACTAAATTGGCAGAGCACATTAAAGTACAACTTTGTGCATTCTGGCTAACAAGTGTAAATTTGTTTTCAGTAACACCACGGTCTTATCTGCGCTGGATAAGAGTATTTAATTCATAGGAAATGTGTACGTACTAATGGAGGCTCAATTGGAAAAATACACAGTTAAATGGTAACTACAATACAGCAAAGTACCAAATTGAAATATCCCAGCAGCTCAGCTTCCTCAATCTTATGGTGGAATTGCAATCAAGCCACCCCCCCCCATCCCCACTTGAGTGTAGTTGGTAATTTGCAACTCTTCAATCCTTTTTTGTCACCATCTGCCTTTTTATCTCTTGCCTTTGTCCAACATCTGCCTATCAAAAAACCTCCACCTTTATCAACCTATTATCTGCCAAGCATTCCCCTGCCTTTCTTTTCTTTCAGCTGACTGCCCCCCCTCCACACATGCACACACACACATGCACAAACACACGCGCACACAGACACATGCACACGGTCTGTTGAAGGTTCCCAAACCGAAACATCACACACCCATGTTCTCCAAAGATGCTGCCTGACCCTGTTGAGTTACTCCAGTGTCTACTCATGTTAAGAAATGTACTAGATTGAAAAGGATATGTTTGTAGAGGCAGGAAGATCCAAATACTGAATTCACATCCAGCAAATGCAGACCAAGTATACTGAGGAAAATGAGGAAATACAGGAAATACAGAACACGACAAAGAGACACATTAAGATCAATAATGGGGAATAAGACAGAGGAGTGAGACCCATATAATCCCATTAAAACCTGAACGGAAACCTTGGAGACTTTGCGCCCCACCCAAGGTTTCCGGACTCAAGGTTGCAGACGGAGGGGCAAGTGGAAGCATTACATTAACAAACCTCCAGGAACCATTGGGCGGGGCGCGAAGTATCAGGTAAATATATATTGCAAAATACATGAGCAGAAATGACAAACAACACATTAAGATCAAATGGTGACAGGGACATAATAATAATAATAATAAACTTTATTACGGACTCAAGGTCCAGACAAGGGGCAACATTACATTAAAAATGCATTGCATATCGAATATCATAAATATATATAAAATCATGGTATCTATCTATATATAAAACTCTCGCTCCATCCGACCGCCTGTCGTACGGATCCCTTCCTGCCTTTCGATTCGTTCCCGCCGTGCGATGTCACAATGCCCGATGCTCGCGGACGTCCAATCGCGATGCCCGACGCTCGCGGACGTCCAATCGGAATGGATCCATTTGCATGTACGGCTTCCGGCCGCGTTTCTTCCTTTGATTCCCCGCAACTCCGAAACCGGACGCAGAATCGCCGACATCTTTTCCATTTCGGTAGAGATTTCGCTTTTCTTTCTAAGTATCCGCTCCTCATTACATTTCGTCGTGTTTAAGTACACGTTTTTAATCAAATCCTTCACCCCCCCCCCCCACCACAATATTTCAAAAATAAACTGGCTTCTCACCCATAGAAGCAGCACCCAGCCCCAGCCCAAGCACTTGGTGAACGTTCCATCGCGTGATGTCACAATGCCCAATGCTCAAATACATTGTTGCCATAGAGAACGCTCAGCGATTATTCGAATTCTTCACTAACCGTCATTCTGACTTTGCTTGTGAAGAGAAAAAAGTCCTGAATTGCATTTGTCTGATGCAGGAAGATTGTTCCAGATGTTGGGGAAGTCCAGGACAAGCGGGACACAGTTTAAGGATAAAGGGGAAATCCTTTAGTACTGAGATGAGGAAAACATTTTTCACACAGATAGTGGTGAGTCTCTGGAACTCTCTGCCACAGAAGGTAGTTGAGGCCAGTTCATTGGCTATATTTAAGAGGGAGATAGATGTGGCCCTTGTGGCTAAAGGGATCAGGGGGTATGGAGAGAAGGCAGGTACGGGATACTGAGGTGGATGATCAGCCATGGTCATATTGAATGGTGGTGCAGGCTCAAAGGGCCGAATGGCCTACTCCTGCACCTATTTTCTATGTTTCTATGTGTCCCTCTCCTCACCTCTCCCTCTCACACCCATCTCTCTCTCCCCCACCCCCCTTCCCTCTCTACTGCCACCCCCTTCCCCTACCCCTCTGTCCCTCTTTCACCACTCCCCCTAGCCATCCCTCCCCACTCTTCCACTTCTACCCCCTTACCCCACGCCTCTCCCACCACCACCCATCTCTCTTCCCTCCCTTCCCCTCTCTCCCCCCACGCCTCTCCCACCCCCACCCATCTCTGTTCCCCTCCCTTCCCCTCTCTCCCCCACCCCTTCCCCTACCCCTCTCCTCCTCCCTCCCCCACTCTTTCCCCTCTTTCCCCCCCCCCCCCCTCCCCCCCATCCCTCCCTCCTCCCCTCCCTTCCCATCCCCCCTCCCCCAAAGCTCTCTCCCCATCTCTCACCCCATACCCCGCTCTCCTTTCCCTCCCAAATCTATCCTGTTCCCCTCTTCTCACCCCCCCCCCCGCAAACGCCGTTGGGGAAACAGACCCAACGGGTCTGCACTTGGTCTAGTATCACATAAAAACATCATAATTTATGTTTAACAAAAACCCACAATACTTAAGTTAAAAATCCAGATTAAAAGATGATCAATGTCCTACAACGAGACAACGATACCAGTGTCTCCACAACTGGGATTCGTAGCGTGTAGTACTAACCTTTATGTTTGTCAAGGCCACAATAAGCACATTTTTACAGTCATTTATCCTGCAAATGAATTTATACATGTGGTGTCTTAGGATAGCTTCTAAAGTACTGACTCCTGCAGCCACAAACATATTACTGGCACTACACCATCTAGGTTGCCTTAGCAGTGTTCTCATGGCATCGTTATATGCCACCTTTAGTCTCTGCATACTTGTCTTTAAATAGTTCGACCACAGGTGCGCAGAGTAGAGAGGTGTGCACTGCCTGACATATTAAATGTAGAACTATTATCACGAATAGTGACATGTTAAATGTAGAACTATTATCACGAAGGAAATAATATTAGGCAATCTCATTGGGTAAATAGCTGCTAAGGATCTTGGACGTGATGGCTTGCATCACAGGATCCTTTAAATGGCTTTAGTGGATGCATTAGTTGTAATTTGCCCAATATCCTTAGATTCTGGAGAAGTACCAGATGATTGAAAAACGTAGTTTGACATCCCTATTTAAAAAGGGAGTGACACAAAAAGCAGTTAACCACAGCAATTAAAGATGGTAGACACAAAAAGTTGGAGTAACTCAGTGGGACAGGCAGCATCTCTGGAGAGAGAGAATGGGTGACGTTTCAGGTTGGGACCCTTCTTCAGACAGTTAGCCTAGCCTTTATTGTTGGGACGAAAATAAAGCAGCACACCTGCAAAATCATTATCTAATCAGGCAGATTCAGCATAGCTTTCCAAAGGGGAACTCATATTTGATAATATTTCAGATTTATGAGAATGTCGTAATGGGTGGATTGAGGTAAGCTACCAGATGAAACTTGGAAGTAGCTTTTTTGAAATAGATAGACTAGTAGACTCTATAAGAACTATCAGAAGTTGTTCGAAAAAGTGGTTTCACAAGAAAAGAACCATGGAGTTTGGAAGCCATTGTTTTGGCAATGGATAGATGATTGACTCACAGACAATAGGAATAAGAGGATCATTTTCAGTATGACCTAACCGGGGCTACAGCTGTTTGCAATATATATTAGTAACTTGGAAGGTAGCAAAGGTACTGTTGTGAAATTTGTGAATGACACAAAAACAAATGCAAAGGCAAATTGTCAGGAGGATGCAAACAGTGGAATTATTGATAGGTTAAGTGAGTGGGGAAAAGCATCGTCAGTTATCTAGATCTTAAGGGATTACAAAATATAAAGAGGAAATGCTTGAAAGAATCAGCAAATCTTTAGAGGCGAATCAATATTTCAAGTTAATAAGTTTGCAGTAATTTTTTTATCAGATGAAAGATCATAACTGGAGAACATTGATTTGTTTTTTTATCTAAACAGATGCAACCTATCCTGTGGAGTATTTCCATATTTCTGTTTTTATTTTATATTTCCAGCATTTGCAGTTTTTGTTTCTGTTTGCCAGAAGAAACAATGCCTTTGAAATTGTTATGCAGTGTGAAAGATACATAATATGTCATTGTGCATCATATTAGTGACTCTTTGCATTGCGAGCCTATGGCAGCAAACCTCAGTGGTGCCCAGAGACACTGAAGAACTGCTACACATTCTCATTTGAGTTCTGGAAGGGGCAAAGGAGTACAGCAGCCAGAACCTGGCACAGTTGAGCGACAGAACAATGGTCAGATTAGGGTATGTTGCTCATCTGGCGGGAAATTGGTCTTTGAAGACTTTTTAGGGGTCTGGCAGGCAGGGTTGGTGGTGTTGATATGTGAACATTGAAAAATTGATTGGGACCTTAGTGATGTGTTGGAGACTAGTTTTTTTTTTAACTGGAGATTTGTGATTTGTGAGATTTTGTGATAGTAATGGAGACTTGAGCAACCAAGGGATTGGGACAATGTGGAGAGCCATTGGGTTGAGGTTGATTTGGCGGGGGAGTGGGTGAGTGAACTTTGGCTTGGACCAACCCGGCATTGAGATCAGTGAGTGTATTCAGATGGAGAAATGGTTTTGATATTGTGGTTGATGGAAGGGAAATAATGTTGTGACTTCGCAGAGAAATTTGGTTAATAATCCATGAATGTTTTGGGACTGCCCGGTGATGTCATTCCAGGTCAATCTTCTTTAATTTCCTCAGTAAGACTAAAGGGAGTTGCATTGAAAATGAAGTCATTTAATTTGTGTCTGATGTGGAAAGCACATCAGGCATTGATGTTTAAGAAAGAACTGCAGATGCTGGAAAATTCGAAGGTAGACAAAAATGTTGGAGAAACTCAGTGGGTGAGGCAGCATCTATGGAGCAAAGGAATAGGTGACGTTTCGGGTCGAGACCCATCTTCAGACTGATGTGGAGGGGGCGGGAAGAAAAAAATGAAGAGGCGGAGACAGTAGGCTGTGGGAGAGCTGGGAAGGGGAGGGGAAGGAAGGAGAAAGCAACGACTACCTGAAATTGGAGGTCAATTTTCATACCGCTGTGGTGTAAACTACCCAAACAAAATATGTGGTGTTGCTCCTCCAATTTGCGGTGAGACTCACTCTGGCCATGGAGGTGGCCCAGGACAGATAGGTCGGATTCAGAATGGGAGGGGGAGTGCTGAGCCACCAGGAGATCAGGTTGGTCAATGCAAACTGTGTGGAGATGTTGGGCGAAGTGATCGCCAAGCCTGCGCTGGGTTTCACCGATGTAGAGCGGTTGACACCTAGAGCAGCGGATGCAATAGATGAGGTTGGAGGAGGTGCAGGTGAACCTCTGCCTCACCTGGAAAGACTGCTTGGGTCCTTGGATGGAGTTGAGGGGGGAAGGTACTTGATGTGTTCAGCTAAATTTCAGGAATGATGCAAAATAGCTGTGAAATTGTATGATCATATTTCATATGGTCAAGTTAACTTCCAAATACAAATTGTTGAAATAAACATCCCTTAGTTTATTTGTTCAGTCAGCCAACCACTCTGCTTCGATTTATCTGAACTGGAAGAGTCACTTCTGGGATGAAAGAGAAATCAAGGAGAGAATGGGGCCTCTTTAAAGATCAGTGAGGTTGTTTATATTTAGTTTTGTCATGCGTACCGAGGTACAGTGAAATGCTTTTTATTGCGTGCTACCCAGTCAGCGAAAATACTATACATGATTACAATCAAGCAGTCCACAGTGTACAGATACAGGATAAAGGATATAACGTTTAGTGCAAGATAAATTACAGTAAAGTTCGATTAAAGTTAGTTCGAAGGTCTCCAATGAGATGGATGGGAGATCAGGACTGCTCTCTGGTTGGCGAGAGGACGGTTCAGTTGCCAGATAACAGCTGGGTAGAAACTATCTCTGAATCTGGAGGTATGTGTTTTCAAACTGCTGTACCTCTTGCCTGATGGGAGAAGGGGGAAGAGGGACTGACAAGGGGTCGGCTGGTCCTTGATTATGCTGGTGGCCTTGCCAAGGCAGCGTAATATGTAGATGGAGGTTGGTTTGTGTGATTGTCTGGGTTATGTCCACAACTCAGCAATTTCTTGCAGTCTTGTATGAAGCTGTTCCTAAACCATGCTGTGAAGCATCGTGATACAATGCTTTCTACGGTGCATTTGTAGAAGTTGGTGAGTGTTGTTGGGGATATGCCGAACTTCCTAAATCTCCTCAGGAAGTATAGGCATTGGTGTGCTTTCTTGGCCATTGCTTCGATGTGGGGATGGATGAGGTCCTAAATTAATCTTGTTCAAGAACTGATTAGGAATAGTCAGCATAGATTTGTGCATGAGAAATGGGGTCTCATGAATTTGATTGCATTTTTTGAACACGTGACCAAGAAGATTGATGATGGCAGAGTGGTAGCTGTTATACCACATGATATACCACAAGGCCTCTGAAATGGTACCACATGGTAGATTGCTCGGAAAGATTAAATCGCAATGTATCCAAGGCAAACTAGCCAATTGGATACAAAGTACCTTGTAGAAAGGAGTTAGATGGTTTTGGTAGAGGGTTGTATTTCAAACTGGAGACCTGTAACAAGTGACATGCTACAGAGATTGGTATTGGGTCCACTGTTTAATATTTATATTAATGGTGTAGGGAGAGTGTAGGTAGGATGATGACTAAATTTGCAGATAACATTAAAATTGATAGTGCAGTTAAACAGGTTTTCGAATATTGGTCTCGATCAACTGGGTCAGTGCACCAATGAATAGCAGAAGGGGTATAATTCAGATAAATGTGATGTGTTGCACTTCAGTAATACAAACCATGGCAGAGGTTACACAGTGAATGGTAGGGCCTAGGGGAGTGCTGTAGATCAGAATGACCTTGGGTCGGTGCATACTTCCATGAAAGTGGTGAAATGGTGGACTGTGTGGTGAAGAAGGCAAATTGGTTTACTCACCTTCATTGGTTGAGGCATTAAGTACATAAATTGGGACATAATGTTACAGTTGTACAAGACATTGATAAAGCAACATTTTAGGCCACTGTGTACAGTTTTGGATGCCCTGCAATAGGAAGGATGGTATTAATCTGGAAAGGGAACAAAAATATGTTACTGGGGCTGGAGGTGTGAGTTATGAGGCAAACCTGGATAGGCTAGGATTTTTTCCTTGATTATCAGGAGGCTAAGGGGTGCCCTTATGGAGGTATATAAAATTAAAAGGGCCATAGATAAAGTATATGCACAAAGACTATTTCCCCAGGGAGGAGAATCAAAAACTAGAGGATATAGGTACAAGGTGAAAGATGTAGATGGGCAATTTTTCCAGTGGTCAAGGCAGGTACAATTACAGCATTCGCATGACACTTGAACAGGTGCATGGATTGGAATGGTTTGGAGGGAAATGGAGCAATCACAGGCAAGTGGGACTATCTAGGTTGGGAAACTTGGACAAGTTGGGCCGAGGAGTCTGTTTCTGTACTGTATTGGTTTATTTTTGTCACATGCTGAATTACAGTGAAACATTGCGTGCTTTCCAGTCAAAGTCATACAACACATGAGAACCATCATGCCATGCATAAAGAGAAAAATACCTGAGTGCAGAATATAGCATTGCAGCATTATAGCATTACATTTAGAGAAAAAGTACAAGGGCTGCAATGAGATAGGTTGGGAGATCTGGACTATCCCGTTAGCTTGTGAGAGGTCCATTTAGTAGTCTGATGACCGCGGGAAATAATCTGTTCCTGAACCTAGTTGTTCATGCTTCAAAGTTTTTGTATCTTCTGCCCAACAGGATAGGGGAGAATAGGGAATAATTGAGGTAATTGATTTGGTTGGTTGCTTTCCTGAGGCAGCGTTAAATATAGACGGAGTTGAAAGCTGCTTTGTGTGATGGACTGGACTAAATCCACCCCTCTCTACAATTTCTCACAGTTTTGTGCAGAGATATTGCCAAACTAATGCATCCCGATAGAATGCTTTTTACAATGAATCTGCAGAAGTTCATAAAAGGAGACATGCCGATGGTAGTCTTCTGAGGAAGTAGAGGCGTTGGTGTGCATTCTTGGCTTTAGCTTCAAAGTATTTGTTCGAGGACAGATTATAGGTGGTATTTATGCCCATGACATTAAGTTCTCAACCATTGATGCTGAATGGGGTGTGCACACTACTTCCTTTCCCAAAGTCAATAATTAATTGCATGAATCTACGACTTGAGAAAATGCCATAAAGGTGATGAGTATTTATGGATGTTAGAACATCAAAGGGTTAATTGTTCCTTGAAACCAAATTGTGTCAAAACATTATTTTGATTTAAATTTTTGGTCTGTCTTTTTTTTCCTGAAGCTTACAGGGTCACCACTAAATGTGATGGCCAGAATGACCAGTGCAGAATGTGGAGTCACAAAAGACAGTTCTACAAGTCAAATTGGCATGCCAACACCACCATTGCCTCCATTGGTAGCAGGAACTGGAATACCTCCACCTCCTCCACCACCGCCACCACCTCCTCCACCTCCACCTCCACCAGGTTTTCCAGGTGGACAGCGGTCTCCAACTCCTCATTCACTGCCACACGGATTGAAAGCTAAAAAAGACTTCAAATTGGATATTAATATGAAAAGAATCAACTGGTCTAAGGTATGTATCTTCTTAAAAAAAGTAAACAAAATTTTGGATGTAAACAGTGCCTGGAAGCAATCTTTCTGGTAGCTTCAAGAATATCATGGCATATAGAGTAGGTATGTTACAAAACTTCTGTCACTGGCCGTGTGCGCGACTTTGGCGCCTTTGGGGGGGGAGTGTTAAAATGCTGTTTTCTCCTGCCTGCCAGAGTTTTATTTTCTCGGGGTGCGAGCTTATGCTAAAGATTTGTTCCGACTACCGGTCTGTGGATTTTAAAAAAAAAATCGCTACACAATTTCAGCGCTGGAGTAAAATAAAAATTAGCTTCTAATGTCCTGACCGCCTACAACGGGGACGGATTTCAGGTACGGGACAGCTAGAGGAAAGCCGTTTATTTTACATATAAACGTGCTTCTTAGGATTACCTTAATCCAAATTGTACGGTGCGAAAAGGTGATTTAGGCCCCATGCGAAACCGGCAGTGTTTTTCCTGCTGATATGGGGTTTAAATTCACCGCAACCGCAATGTTCCAATCGATCGCGTTCCACAAAACCCATTCGCAAAGTGATTAAATCGCCATTAATTTACGGGAATTAAACATTAAATTCCTTCCATTTGGCCTATAAATTCATGACAATTAGATTTTAAAATCACGTTATATTGTGAATTCTTGTGTGAATGTTATTTGGACATTTAAGCTATTTAAAAATGTTAATCTTTTCTTAAGAAATAGATAGATGTTTAGATCTAGTAATTGAATTTTGTAATTAGCTGCAATTGGGTAACTAACTAATTATATTTCAGGTCATCCAAGTAAGATTGTTTCATATTTGTTTCAGAATGCTTCAATCTAAAATAATTGAAAATTTCTTTCAGTTCTCTTAGTTTTTAATAAAGTTATGGGCTTTTGACTGTCCTCGAACACAGCTTTATTGTTAAGTCAATGGAAAAGCAATAGGGAACAAGATGCTAATTTCCGAGTATGAAAATTGCCATAACCTTTTTTAATACTGAAGATGTGAAAGTGAATTAGGTGTCAAATTAAACTTATTTTTATGCTTTATCTGATGGGATAAATTGCAGACTTGATTTTTTTAAATCTCAACATTTTGTAACATTGCTACATAGAGTTATAGTCATAGAGTCTTACAGTGTGGAAACAGGCCCTTCGACCCAACTAGCCCACGCTGGCCAACATGTCCCATCTACACTAGTCCCACCTGCCAGCATTTGACTTAAATCACTCTAAACCTGTCCTTCATCTTCTTCTTGCGTATGGCATGGACAGCCTAAATTTGTAGGACAACTTGTTTTATTTGATCGTGCACACAAGGTTGATTGCATTCGTAGAAACAGGGCGGACCACGTGAAGGTTGCAATCTCCCACCCTTAAACCTGTCCTATCCATGTACCTATCAACATCCTCGTAAATCTTCTCTGCACCCTTTCCAGTTTGACAACATCTTTCTGTTGATGTTCAACACTACTTTTCATTCTGCACTCTGACAGAAATCAACTCATCCCTTTTTTTAATGCAATTCCCATGTCGCCTGCGGCCCCGAGACTGGCTGCAGTCACAGGTTGCCTGGGAGCCTCGGGACAGGCTGCAGTCACAGGTCGCCTCGAAGCCTCGGGACAAGCTGCAGTTCCCAGTCCCGGGGTTTCAAATTTGGGAACTGCAGCTAATTCTCGGGGGGCCGCAGGCGACATGGGAATTAGCTTGTACAGAGGCTTAGGGCAACCTAAAGTTCAGCTAGTCCCTGGGGCTCGCACGACTTATGGGACTTGCATATCCCAGGGCTCGCAGGCGACTCTGGGAATTCAGCTAGTAGGCCTCGCAGTTTGATTCTGGCGCTAAGCCAGAGGGTTCGCAGGCGAAGAGGGAACTGCAACTGTCCTATCTTACTTTGAGGGATCTTTGAACGCAGCCAGCCCCTGTTTCAGGCGATCTGGAAACTTCAGAAAACTCATTGATAAACACGTGAAAACTATGTATTATTAGTATGTATTATTACTAATTTATGTATAGTTAGTATGTATTATTACCAATTCCTAATTTAGTTAGTATGTATTATTACCTCCATTTATTAACTATTACCTCCCATTTATCAGAATTTGTTTTTAAAAGTGCTTTAAAGATTTCCATAAATCATTTCCTAAGCACTGCCTTATCGTTTAAGCACATTACATTCACATTTTAGCTATTGAGCTCATCAACAAAATAACATGGTGAAAATATTATCATTACTTGCATGAACAGCAAACAATGCACAATTCAAATAATTATTGCACCAGCACTCATTTTGTGGTATTTGATGAATCGATATGCACATTTATAAGTTATACTCAATGTACTTGGAACTACTAATTATATTTTTGATAATTTGATTATCTTGCTACTTGATCAATTCACTGAGGTAAAAATAGCAAAGTGTATTTCTATTTAATTTCTTGCTGGAGGCAACATTTCAGTACTTTTTTTACATATTGGTTATTCACCTGTAGATTTTTCTGTTTGGGTGAGTAGTAAACAGTAATTGCATTTTAAAGAGAACAAAAGTTGATTAAAAAAAAAATCAGCTGACACTAATTTAAAATCCAGTTGTTCCAGGACAATAAGAGGCAGGGGAAAGTAAGCACTTCATGTCTGCAACTTTACTGTCGACACCAATATCATATGAATGTGTAAACTGAAAAGCATTAATGTTTCATTTATTACGTTTCCACATTCAGTGAAGCTATTAAAGCAAGACAGAATTTTGCCTTTTCACAATGAAGCCAAATGTTACATTTGTAAAACAGTACATCTTGCACCACTTTACTTCTTCAGTTAGCTGGCATAGCAGGTTGATGTGAAACAGTTGTCTTTGCTCGCCAAAGGAAAACAAAGTAAGATAACAATAAGTCCTCTTTTTCTGCAACCTCTGCTTTAATAAGAATCAAACTCAAATTAATATTGAATTGCAGATTCAGTAATGATATAACATAATTGTCAGTGAGTATGAACTTTAATTAAACTCTGTAATAACTTATATTTAAGAATAAATTAAATGCACAAATTTGAAACCACCAAGAAGAACAATGGATCCATGAATTGACAATACAAGCTTCTTAAATGCACTATATCCATAATGAATTTCCACAAGCAAAGCTGAATCAAAGTAGAAAAAAAGGGATGAGTTGATTTCTGTCAGAGTGCAGAATGAAAAGTAGTGTTGACCATCAACAGAAAGATGTTGTCAAACTGGAAAGGGTGCAGAGAAGATTTACGAGGATGTTGATAGGTCGCATGGAAGGACAGGTTTGGGTGGGAGATTGCAACCTTCACGTGGCGAGGCCTGGGACTACGCTGCAAGTCAACAAGTCGCCTGCGAGCAAATCGGGACAAGTTGTCTGCAGTTTAGGCTGTCCTTCCATACTCAAGGACAAGATGCAACAGGTTTAGAATGTTTGCAAATGCTGGCAGGTGGGACTAGTGCAGTCACACATGTTGCCTGCCAGCGTGGGGCTAGTTGGTCGAAGGTCCTGCCACGGTAAGACTCTATGACAAACTCTATGTAGCAATGTTCCCAAAATGTCCCGGGGCAAAAAATCAAGTCTGGGAACTCCCATCAGCTAGTCCCGGGGCTCGAGGGCGACCTGGGTGCTATAGCCTGACCTGGGCCAGACTCCCCACACGCTGTGGAAGGAACTCTCCCCCCCCCCCCCCCCCCCCCCCCCCCCGCCCCCCCCCAGCGGCGCTGTCCTTTTACACCCGCTATACTGAGGGATAGCCAAGTCTAGCTTTCTTGGTTAACAATCTAACCTTCGGCCTCCGAGACGCAGGTAAATTTTCAGGCCGTATTTCAGGGTAAAAAATAGCGCCTTCATTGCCAGGAAATACAGTACTCATGTTTAGTATTTTGTTGCATATCCTTTCCATGCAATGACTGCTTGAAATCTGCGATTCATGACATCACCAGTTGCTGGGTGTCTTCTCTGGTGATGCTCTGCCAGGCCTGTATTGCAGCCATCTTTAGCTTAGGAAGATAGTCACCTTCAGTTTTCTCTTCAGCATATAAAAAGCATGCTCAATTGGGTTCAGATCGGGTGATTGACTTGGCTACTCAAGAATTGACCATTTTTTGGCTTTGATAAACTCCTTTGTTGCTTTAGCATTATGTTTGGCATCATTGTCTTGCTGTAGAATGAACTGCTGGCCAATGAGTTTTGAGGCATTTGTTTCAACTTGAGCAGATAGGATATGTCTATACACTTCAGAATTCATTATGCTACTACCATCAGCAGTTGTATCATCAATGAAGATAAGTGAGCCAGTACCTTCAGCAGCCATACATGCCCAGGCCCTAACACCCCCACAACCGTGTTTCACAGATGAGGTGGCAGGGCTCTCACTTAACTTTTTTTCCCTATTGCCAGCCGGTCAACCTAGGCAGCTTTTTAGGTTGTCAAATGACAGTTTAGGTGGTCATTTAAGACGGTTTTCATGACCCGTGCGATAATGTGCTTGGACGAATTGCGTAGTTACCACTCGGAATACTGCTCAATGAAGCATTCACATCTTATTTCTGCTTCAAATAAAGTCGCAAACTAAACATATTCACCAATCAAGACATGATATATACCACAATGACATGCAGCAAAATTATAATACAGCATCTCAACTCTTTTTACACATTGCAATTAATGCAATTTCTATTAGTTTCTTTCCACTTCCAAACAAAAATGTAGTTGGATTATTCAGCGTATGATCAACCCGTGTCAATAAATTCTGGACCATGGTAACATATATGCTTAACCAAGCACACTATAGATTCTCCAGCATCTGCAGTTCCCTCTTAAACACTATAGATTGATGCAAGCATGTTTTCTGTGAAGGACCGAAAAATACCATAACATGGCCATAGCATGGGTCGTTATTGCTATTGGCACAGAAACACTCTCGCTTCCCAAATAATTTATCCATAACAACACATACAGGTTGCATGGACATTTCTAAAGGCATTTTATGATAATTGCTGTTAAAACCGACTATACCCATCTGACAGGTGAAACATTACACTTACTGACAAGAGATGGCCAAAGAATATAACTGCAGCAAATGTTCTTTTGGTAATATGTGTAAAGGTATCAAAACGCCATATTACTGGACATTCAGATTAGATGTACATGTTGTGTACAGCAATGAAGATATCCAGTTTGTACGCACCAGGTTAAAATAAAAATTATTGATAAATGCTGTTTCCATCATTTCCACTTCAGAATTAACGTTAAAATTTCAACTGAAATATCTCCTGGCCAAATTTGTGATGTATATCACCGACTGTACCTGGATAAATCCAACGTATAGTTGTGAATGTTGCTCATTAAATAACTACAGTACTGATACTCCATATTAAGAGCATTGATTTGCCGTTAAAATGAATTCTGTAATAACCTGTCAACGGTAGCAGTTACAATCGAACACTGCGGTTTTAATGTTTCACGTGTTCACAATTTAATTAATCCATCTTTATGGACTAAAACAAATAATAACATTGGGAATTAAAACACATTTGATTGCATTCCATTATCAAACATAGTCAATGTTCGCTCTGAAGAAATAGGGTCAGGGAGGGGGGGGGGTGTGAATCGGTGCAGGGTGGGTTGATGACGGTCGAGGGGGTTGAGAAGGTAATTGGTGCGGAATGGATGGATTGAGGCAGGTGAATTTGTACGTGTTAGTTGGAGTATGTAAAATTGTGAGGGGAGAGCACGGGGGATGTCAGTGGTGTTGAATGGGGGAGATCAGTACGGGATGGATGGGGGGTTCAGGACAGGATCAATGGGGGGGATCAGTACAGGATCAATGGGGGTAAACAAAAATGCTGGAGAAAATCAGCGGTTGAGGCAGCATCTATGAAGCGAAGGAAATAGGCAACGTTTCGGGTTGAGACCTTTCTTCAGACTGTTCCCCCCATTCTTCTTGAATGGGGGGGGGGGGGGGACAGGACAGGATGGAGGGGGGGGGATCAGCCCAGGTGGGATGGGAGGGATCAGTACAGGATGAATGGGGGGTTCAGTACAGGATGAATTGGAGGGAGGGGTCAGTACAGTGTGTATCGGAGGGTCTGTGCAGGATGAATGGAGAATCACTACAGGATGAATGAGGGGAACAGTACAGGATGAATTGGGGGATCAGTAAAATATGAATGGTGATCGGTACAGGATGAATGGGATCAGTACAGGATGAATGATGGGATCAGTACAGGATGAATGAGGGGTCAGTACAGGATGAATCAGTACAGAGTGGATCAGTACAGAATGAATGGGAGGATCTGTACAGGATGAATGGGGGAGCAGTGCAGTATGAATGGGGGATCAGTACAGGATGGATGGGGGAGCAGTGCAGGATGAATGGGTGTAGCAGTGCAGTATGGATGGGAAGGGGGGTCAGTACAGGATGAATTGGGGGACCAGTGTAGGATGGATGGGGGGTGGCAGGAGAATCAATGTGAGGTGGATAGGGTGATCAGCACAGGATGAATAGATTGGGTGGGTGGGTTAGATGGGGAGGGGAGCTAAGGGGATGTAAGTGAGGACTGAATAGAGTCGGGAATGGGGATCAGTGCGGGATGGAGAGGACGGGTCCCAGGATAAGAGCGGTGGAGGGGGGCGTACAAGAGAGAGAGAGAGAGAGAGAGAGGGGGGAGGTGGGGAGGAAGAAAGGTCAGCGCTCCTCGGACAACATCGCACCGCTGCCTTGACCGTCCCTGTCCACCGCAAAGTGCCGCCGCCAAAGGGGGAGGCGGTTGGGATCTCCTCGGCACCACCTCCCCTCCTCCGCCAGCCAACAGCAAGGTGCGGGGCCGAGCGGTGGAGCTCAAACATCCTATAGCTATAGGATCTTTGATGCAACTGCATCAGACAGCGGAAGGAGGCATCCCCCTCCTTCCCTTCTCCTGGCCTCGGCATGCGAGAGGGTTTGTTTTGAAAGTGGTTATCGCCGTTAGCAGATTTGAAAGCAGCGGCCGCTATCAGGGTGGGCGGGGTGCGGGAGGAGGAGGAGATGGAGCCGCTGTCGCGGGCGCTGCTGTTGCTGTACGGGGCCTGTCATTCGCACAGACGCTCCGTCACCCAGCACCTAGTATCTTTGTCCCGCACAGCTGTCGTCCACACGAAACGTCACGTTCCTTTTACTCCAGAGATGCTGCCTGACCCGCTGAGTTACTCCAGTTTTTTGTGTCTATCTTTAGTATAAACCAGTATCTCAAGTGCCAAGCCGGGCAAGTGACTCGGGGTTTAGGTTGCCAGGTGGCACTTTGGGTGGTCATTGGCACCTGGGCAACCGCTAATTTCGAGCCCTGGGTGGTATACTTTGGATCTATAAATGGCGTGTCCTACTTAGGCGATTTCTTCGGCGACTAGGCTGTTTTCACATGATCGTGGGGTGACGCCTTTATGGTCGTGAGTGGTCTCCTCAAGTCGCCTAAAGAGTCGTAACGCTTTTCTGGTCGCCGCTGGATTTTGAAATGTTCAAAAAATTTCAGCAACTGTGGACTTGATGTAGCTCGTCTTCTCCTGTCGTCAGTGCTGTCATAGGTTGTCGCCAGGATGGCGCAGGTTGACGCCATGTGACGTTGGTTGTCGCAGGGTGCTGACTTTGGTGAATTCCATTGGCGACTATCTACGTCAACCGGCGACAGGTTCCGGCAACTGAATTGTCTTCAGTTTTCATCCGTTGTCGCCGACAGGGTGGTTGCTTGTCGTAGCTTGTACGTGGACGTACGTTGACTTGGGTTGTCGTAGGGTGTCGCCTGTGTGGTCGTAGGTGGACGTCCTAAGTCGCGATGATTGGGTCGCTGGTTGTCGGTAGCTTGCCGTAGCTTCACGTCGACTAGGTGGTAGGTTGTCGTAGACATTGTCGTAGACATTGTTGTAGACATTGTCGTAGGGGGGCTCCATTCGCCGCTTTTTCGGCGATCTGCTGCGACTGTGACAGTCGCCAAAAAGATCTCCTAAGTGGGACAGGCCCTTAAGCATCTACGTTAACTAGAAACTGGATGGACAGGGAGACTCTGGCTCTGCAAACATCCAAATCCAAGGCATTCAAGAAAGAGGATCTCCAAAACAAGTTGGAACTTCAATTAAATTGTGGATCCCAGGTGACTGTGGCAGGGCCTGAATTACGATCATGAGTTACAATCCGAAGTTGGAGATATCCTGGCAATGGATGAACGCGATGCCATTTATAGAAGATAGACACAAAATGCTGGAGTAACTCAGCGGGACAGTCAACATTTCTGGATAGAAGGAATGGATGACGTTTTGGGTCGAGACCCTTCTTCAGACTGAGAGGGGAGAGGGAGACGCAGATAAGGAAGGGTAAGGTGTGAAAACGAGACATCAAAAGAGATGCCGATCAAGGAACATGTAGAAAAGATCATTGTTTGCTAGGAGCCATTCATGCCCATTTTGAACAGGTAAGCAAAGCTTCACTGAGACGCGTCCGCCTTATCTCCCCCTTGCTCTGTCTCAAATATCTCTGTGGAGCAAGTTAGATTTACTTTTGTGATGGTAAACTGGGAAAGTTGATGGAGTCCTGGCCGAGTTGTGAAATTGTGTATCAATCAATTGGCCACAGAGTTTGTCAACATCTTCCACCTCTCACTTAAACAGTCTTCTGTCCTCATTTTCGTCAAGGATTATTCCAGTTCCCAAGAAAAATAAAGTGACCTGCCACAATGATGAGTGCCTCTTGGTTCTAACATAATATAGTGCTTTGGCCCACATTTGCACCAGTCTTAAGGACAATGATAACCCCCTCTAATTTAAACACAGGAAAAATAAACATAGAGCCAATAAGCCCATCTTTTTTGCACTACATAATCAGGATTGCTTTGACAATGAGAATATATATCAGGATGCACTTTATTGACTACAGATCAGCCTTCAACACATTAATACTGATTAAGCTCATCTTTAAACTTCTGGGGCTTAGCCTTGGGACCTCCATCTCCAACTGGCTTCTGGACTTCCTGATCGGCAAACCTCCTCCTCCCTAACACGCCACCCTTGTGCCCCCAGGGATGTGTGCGCAGTTTTATTCGCTGTACACCCGTGGCTGTATGGCAAAGTACAAAGCCAACTCGATCTTTAAGTTTGCCAATGATAAGACTTGTTGGCCAGATATACAAGAATGATGAAACAAAGTACATAAAAGAGGTCAAGAACCTTGTGTCATGTTGTCAGGATAATAATCTTGCTTTCAATTGAAGCCAGGTGAATGAGTTGGTTATTGACCTAAGGAAGGGTATTCACAGCCATATCCTCATCAGTGGACGTGCTGTGGAGATATCTTCAAGATTTGGCATGCTCTAAAGGATCACTTGCAGCTGATGAATTTGTGTAGCTTTCATTGGATTCACAAAACTGCTGGAATTCCAGCCCCCCCTCCCCAATATTAGAGAACAAATCCTAAAAATATAGAGTTTTGGAAGGTGATTTGGGGATCATGGGGAACACTGAAGACAGTAGACCTTTGGAAAGAACAGGTCAGCCAGAATCTTCCTGAGCAGTGGAGCAGACTTGTAAAGCATTTGGCCAATTCCTGTTCTTCCTTCTATTCTACTGTTTGAAAGTTCAAATATAATCCATGTTATCGAGTTAATCTTTCTTTTAAAATCCTTTTTTAGTTTTTTTCAAAAGCAAAAACAAAAGAACAAAAAAGTAATGATAAACATAACAGTGATATTGATACATAGGGATCAGGGTTACATTAATGGCAGGTATTACCTAAATATGAGTCCAGCGTCAAAATACACAATGAATATAGACCTCCCGGTCTTTATGTAAATACAGGTGCACAACCTTTTATCCGCAAGCCTTGGTACCAGATCTTCTCGGATTTCGGAATTTTTCGGATTTCGAAATGGAAGATTTTTAGCGTAGATTAGGTAGGTAGCGTGGGCGGCTTGAAAAGTCTGGAGCGGCTCCCCGGAGACTGGGGAATCATTGTAAATCATTGCTTAAATGTTAGTCAGTTAGTTTGGAGGGATTTTATGTGGTGGGGGGGTGAAGGGGGAAACTTTAATTCTTAGTCCCCTACCTGGTCGGAGAGGCGGGGTGCGGGCAATGCCTTACCGGGTCACCGTGCAGTAAGCTCCGGAGCGCTGTGGCCGCCGACTCCCAACATCGCGGGCGGCGCCGGTTGGAGCTCCGACCCCGGCAACTCTACCCCTGGCTGCGCGGCACTCCAAATCCACAGCGCTGGGATACCTGCGGGGAGCGGGCAATGCCTTGCCGGGTCGCCGTGCGGTAAGCTCCGGAGCGCTGTGGCTGCCGACTCCCAACATCGCGGAGCGGGGCTGAGGGCGTCCGGCCGCAGGCCGCGCTGGATTTGGAGCGCCGCGCAGCCAGGGGTAGAGTTGCCGGGGTCGGAGCAACAACCGGCACCGCCCGCGGCCGGACGCCCGCAGCCCCAGCTCCGCGATGTTGGGAGTCGGCGGCCACAGCGCTCCGCGGCTTACTGCACGGCGACCCGGTAAGGCATTGCCCGCTCCCCGCCTCTCCGACCAGGTAGGGGACTAAGAATTCTCATAAAAGCCCTCCAAACTAACTGACTAACATTTAAGCAATGATTTACAGATGTTTAAGTGTCTCCCTGGAGAGGAGGCAGCCGCTACAGTAGTACAGACCTGGGTTGACCGTGGGTCGTTTCGGGTCAAGTTTGGCGCCAAACGCGAGCTTTGGTGTGCAGACGACATCCTGGAAAAAATGTCCGGTTTTCTGAGTTTCCGAAACTCCGGATAAAAGGTTGTGCACCTGTATAGTTAAGTTTTAAAAAGAGAACATATGTATAAAAACAAAAAGATAAAAAGAGAGAAAAAAAAAGAGAAAACAAAAAAACAAAACCCCCCTAAACTAAAGAAGAAGAAAAAAGCAAAAAAAAGCAAAACATAATCTGGGCTGCAAAGAGTTTCAATAATTTAAGTCCTTGTTTGTCATCAAGTCCGTTCCATCGTATACCAGTAAAAAAGAATATTATAACAGTTGGAGAGGGGACAGTTTATGTCGTATGAAAATGTTGAATAAATCCTCCCCAAGTCCTATCAAATTTAACCAAGGGTTCAACAATGTCACTCCTAATTATTTCTAAATTTAAACATGATATTGTTTATATGTTGTTATATTGTTATATGTTATATGGTTATATTGTTTCAGAGTACCAATGGAGTGTGGTCGGAGGATTGGATTCTTTCCATTTAAATAAAATAGATATTCTGGCAATTAATGTGGTAAAAGCAATCAGTCGATGGGCGGAACGGGACAGACGGATAGAATCTAACATTGGTAGCCCAAAAATTGCAGTAATAGGGTGAGGTTGTAAATCAATGCCTGACACTACAGAGATAGTATCAAAAATTTATTTCCAATATTTTTCCAAAAGTGGGCAGGGCTAAAACAATCAATAGTCAATAGTCAATAGTCTATTTATTTGTCATTTGGACCCCTGGAGGTCCAAATGAAATGCCGTTTCTGCAGCCATACATTACACACAAATAAACCCCAGACACAACATAATTACATTTTACATAAACACCCACCACCTAGCTGTGATGGAAGGCCAAAAAAACTTAGCTCTCCCCTCCACTCCCCCCCCCCCCCCGATGTCAGAGTCAAAATCAAAAGCCCCCGGCTGGCGATGGCGATTGTCCCGCAGCCATTGAAGCCACGCCGGGTGATGCAAGGTCGCACACCGGGTCTTGGTGTTGAAGACCCTGGTGTGCGCTCGCATAGTCCCGCGGCCATTCCAAGCCGCGCGGGGCAGTGATGTAGGCCCCGCTCCAGGAACATATGAGTCAATTATGCCACTTCAGAATTACATCTGTCACAGGTAGGATTTATTTGACAATAAAAACAAGCCAACTTATCTTTTGGCATACAAGCTCTGTGAACCACCTTGAATTGTATCAAAGCGTGTCTTGCACACATTGAAGAATCCTCTCCCGTTTCTCAATAGATAAAGAAATTTGAAATTCCCTTTCCCAGTCATTCTTAATTTTATCAAATGTATCTTTTTTAATTTCAAAATTTACTCATAAATAGTTGTTATTAAGCCCTTCTGATAAGGGTTCAAATATAAAAAAATCCAAGATATCGGTTTGATGTGGTAACGGAAAAAAGGTTAGAGTAGCCCTCAAAAAATGTCTAATTTGTAAATATCTAAAAAAAATGTGTTAGGTAAATTATATTTATTGGAGAGTTGTTCAAAAGACATAAAACAACCATCCGAAAACAAATCATGAAAAGCTACTAATCCCTTCCTCTTCCATAACGGAAAGGCTTGATCAGTACAAGAAGGTTGGAAGAAAAAATTAGATATGATAGGACTCGATAAAATAAAATCATTCAATCCAAAAAACTTACGATATTGAAACCATATTCGAAGTGTATGTCTTAATATTGGGTTAGTCGTATATTTATTTAATCTCGTAATTGTAAAAGGTAACAAGGCCCCTAGAATAGAAGCCGATGATAGCCCTTACATAGAATCACGTTCAAGATTTATCCATCCTGGACATTGGGTATGTTCTAAATTTTTTGTCCAAAACGTTAAATAGCGAGCATTAACTGCCCAATAATAAAATCTAAGGTTCGGAGGTGCCAAATCACCATCTTTTTTTGATTTTGGTAAGTTAAACACTTTAATAGCATTGATTCGGCCTATTAGAGATAAGGACATAGGTGACCATTTAGTGACATGTTGTTTGATGTGGTCAATTAAAGGCGTAAAATTGGCTTTAAATAAATCCTTGTGTTTCTTGGCAATCTTAATGCCTAAATAAGTAAAACATTTGGTAGTCAATCCAAATGGAAACTGTCCATAATTCGAAACTAGATTGTTTAATGGAAAGAGCTCACTCAAGTCAAGTCAAGTAAAGTTTATTTGTCACATACACATACGAGATGTGCAGTGAAATGAAAAGTGGCAATGTTCGCGGACATTGTGCAAAAAGACAAACAAACAACCAAACAAACAAACTACAAACAGAATGGAATAGAACCACATATTCTTTTACATATTAAATATTGTGGGCAGAAGGAAAAAGGGAAAAAACAGCAATTTAAAAAAAGCAGTAGTGGCACAGTAAAGGTTAGTCCCTGGTGAGATAGGAGTTTACAGTCCTAATGGCCTCTGGGAAGAAACTCCTTCTCAACCTCTCTGTTCTCACAGCATGGCAACGGAGGCGTTTGCCTGACCGTAGCAGCTGGAACAGTCCGTTGCAGGGGTGGAAGTGGTCTCCTATGATTTTATTGGCTCTGAAGTTGCACCTCCTGATGTATAGTTCCTGCAGGGGGGTGAGTGAAGTTCCCATAGTGCGTTCAGCCTTCTTGTACTGGGCAGAGCAATTCCCAAACCAGATGGCATTATTTCCGGACAAGATGCTTTCCACAGCTGCTTAGTAGAAGCACTGGAGGATCCTCGGAGACACTCTGAATTTCCACAATTGCCTGAGGTGGTAAAGGCGCTGCCTTGCCTTACTCACGAGTGCTGCGGCGTGTGATGTCCATGTCATATCCTTAGAGATGTGGACTCCCAGATATTTAAAACAGCTCACCCTACCCACAGTATCCCCATTTATCCTCAATGGTGTGTACGTCCTCGGATGATGTGCCTCCTAAAGTCCACGATCAGCTCCTTACTTTTTTTGATGTTCAAGAGGAGGCTGTTGTCTTGACACCAGAGTGCCAGAACAGCCACCTCTTCCCGGTAGGCTTTCTCATCGTTGTCTGAAATCAGGCCCACCACCACAGTGTCATCAGCAAACTTGATTATTGAGTTGGAGATGAAACTTGCCACACAGTCATGTATGTACAGGAAGTACAATAGGGGGCTGAGGACGCAACCCTGGGGCGATCCTGTGCTCAGGGTGAAGGACTTTGATGTATTCCCTCCTATCTTGACTACCTGGGGCCTGGCGGTGAGAACGTCCAGGGCCCAGGCACACAGGGGGGTGTTGAGCCCTGATTCCAGTAGCTTCTCAGCCAGTCTGGTGGGGACTATCGTGTTGAAGGCTGAACTGAAGTCTATGAACTGCATCCTCACGTAGCCCCCCCTTCTGGCTGTCAAGATGAGAGAGAGTGGTGTGCAAAACCTGGGAGACCGCATCGTCCGTGGATCTGTTCGGACGGTATGCGAACTGTAACGCGTCCATGTTGCGAGGGAGGAAGGCGCAGATGTGTTTCTTCACCAGCCTCTCAAAGCATTTTATGACACCAGAGGTGAGGGCCACTGGACGGTAGTCATTCAGCCAGGCTTACTAAGACACTCTATCCAGACACTCTTACTAAGATTTAGTTTATAACCAGAAAAAACTACTACATTTATTAAATAAAGCTACTATTGCTAGAATAGATTTCTCAGGGTTAGAAATGAATAATAACAGATCATCTGCATAAAGAGATAGCTTATGTGTCTTATTCCCACGGACAATACCAGAAATATTAGAGGATTCCCAGAGGTTCCAAAGCGATATCAAACAGTAAAGGACAGCCCTGCCTAGTACCTCGAAAGAGCCTGAAAAAAAGGGATCTCTGATTATTGGTAAGTACAGAAGCCTGAGGTATATGATATATCAGCTTGATCCAAGAAATACATTTTGGACCAATCTTAAATACAAGTGTATTGAATAAGTATTCCCAAGCTACTCTATCAAACTCTACTCAGCATCAAGTGAAATGACACATTCTGAAGTTTTATTTGACGCTGTATATACGATATTCATTAATCTAACGTTAAAGTATGAGTAAAGATTTTAAATAAAACCTGTCTGATCTTCAGAAATAATTTGCGGTTAAATATTTTCCAATCTCATAGCTAATATTTTGGAAAGAATTTTGTAATCTACATTTAACAGTGATATAGGTCTATATGATGTCACTTCTATAGGATCTTTGTCTTTTTTAAGAATGAAAGAAATAGATGCTTCATAAAAGGATTGCGGTAATCTATTCATTAAGGCTTCTTTAAGGCTTCTTTAAAAAACCTTGCATAACCAGGGAGACAGTAAACTTGAGAAATACTTTAAAAATTCCAATGTGAACCCATCTAAACCATGAGCTTTAAGGGCCTGTCCCACCAGCAGACGATTGCATGCTTCTAGCCCGGCCAAGCGTGGTGGCTTGAGGCGTTCGGCCTCGCGGGGCCGGTCCTACTTCCAACCGCGGCGACCTCTGGAGTTGTGCTGGGCTGGTCCCGACATCATACTCACCAATCAGGCCGACTGAATTTGGACGTCGCACGGCGTGGGGTGGTGACGTCATCACGCAACGGCACGCCGGACGGTGATGTCATCGCTCAACACCATGCGCTAGGCGTACGCCGTCAAGACGCTGCGTACGGCGTCGTGATGCTGCGTACACCCGTCGAGGCACTGCGCACAGCCTTAATGCGGCTCCGGACCGACAGGCCGTTGTCGTGCGGGATTTTCGGACAGTGCAAGATTTTTGGAGCCCCGCGCGATGTCGGGACCAGCCGCGCACAACTTTGTACGCCTCCGGCGATCTAAGTGGGATCGGCCCCGCGAGGCCGTACGCCTCAAGCGACCATGTTTGGTCGCGCTAGACGCATGCTATCGCATGCTGGTGGGACAGGACCTTTACCAGAATTCATCAAAAGGATTGCTTTCTGTATTTCTTCCACCGTGATGGGTTCATCTAACAACAGAGACTCATTATGTGGTAAATTTGGCAAGTTCAGTTTCTTTAAAAACTCATGCATTATTTTGGAATCAGTAGGAAATTCTGATTGGTATGGGGAGGTATAGAATTCCTGAAAGGATTCCTTAATTTCATCATGGTCTACAGTCAGTGTACCATCCCGTTTACTCACTTTAGTTATCTGGTGTTTGGCCGACACCGCTTTCAACTGATTAGCGAGTAATTTACCAGATTTTTCGCCGTATATAAAATTGACTTTTGGTTTTAAGTATCTGATTCGCAATCGGTGATACTAATAACAAATCATGTCTCAATTGGAGTTCAACTCTATTCTTATAGAGCTCTAAACTAGGAGCTTTTGAATATTTGTTATCAATTTCTTTAATTTCATCAGCCAATATACGTATTCCATTTTGAGTTTGTTTTTTTAATTCTGCGGAGTATGAAATAATTTGTCCACGAATATATGTCTTAAAAACATCCCAGACTACACCATTTGATATTTTTTCAGTAGAATTTGTTAAGAAGAAAAAAGCAATCTGAACTTTAATAAAATTAACAAAATATAGATCTTGAAGCAAAGTAGCATTAAATCGCCATTGTTTAGCACTAAACTTGGAATCAGGTAGTGTGATTGTTCGTTTCAATGGTGCGTGATCAGAAATAGCAATTGCATCATACTCACATGCAGTGATCGATGAAACTAGCCGAGAATCTATTATAAAGTAGTCAATCCTAGAGTATCCATGATATACATGAGAGAAAAAAGAACATTCTTTATCATTTGGGTGTAAGAATCTCCAGACTTCTAACATTTCAGAGTCAAGTAAAAAATAATTGATAAAACTAGCTGATTTATTTGGAACCACATGATCAGATGCAAATCTGTCCATCGAGGGGTTCAAACAGCACAACAACATAAAAATTCACCATAGCAACTTTTCGGTTATGAAGAACACATGTAATCACCAAAAATCTACCATATGGATCAGAAATTGTTTCATAATGATCAAACGGAATTGAGGAGTCAATAAAAATAGAGACTCCTTTCACCTTAGCCTGTGAATTTGAATGAAACTGCTGTCCTCTCCAAAACTTGAAAAAAATGTTGATTGTAGTCTTGCCTTACATGGGTTTCCTGAACAAAGATAATCTGAGCATTTAGTCTAGAAAGAACTTTAAAAATATTTTTCCTCTTAATGGGATGGTTCAAACCATTCACATTCCATGAAAGAACGTTAATAACTTTATCCATATTGTTTGTAAAAATCATGTGGTGTGTAAAGGGTTAATTTCTTAAAGCATAATAGTTCATGATACTAGAAGTAGAAAAATCTAGAGCAGAGCCAGAAGTGACGACATTTCAGACATTTTTGTAGTTCAGATTTAAAAAATGAAGCTAGAAGCGGAAGACCCCCACCCAAGCAAAGCCCGAAACTGACCAGTAGACAGTCAGTACGCTACCTAATCTCTTCCCTACCCCCATCTCTCCTAACAACAGCACCCAACGTAAAAAGAAGACATATTTACCACTCAATAACCAAAACAAAATTAATGTTATGGTTTAAAAAGTACGCGTTAACTGTGGAACACAAGAGCTACTTCATATTATTTATCCAAGGTCTAAATATGAAAAACAAGAACTGCATTCACTTTGTCTAAAGACAGGGGGGAAAAAAAACTTCTATTTTAAAAATGGAAAGGCTAAGAAAATTAAAAAAATTAATATATAATACCATTACATTAAATTAACAGTAACTTAGAGAAGGTAAAAGTTGTTTTTTGATACCATCATACTAAAATTCTAAAAAGTAAATAAAAAAAACCCCAACTCATCCAATTCAATTCTTAATCATTACAAAACGATATATTGTTTAAATAGGAACAGTAAATCTCCAATTATAACTTGATCAGCTATCAGCTATTGAGGATTATGGGGAACACTGAAGAAATTAGAGCATTGGAAAGAACAGGTCAGCCTGAATCTTCCTGAGCAGTGGAGCAGACTTGTAAAGCATTTGGCCAATTCCTGTTCTTCCTTCTATTCTTTTGATTTTATGAAGAGAATGTATAATTTTGTTCACATATGGTATATTTCAGATGCAGATAATTTGAAGCTCAGTTTATCTGTTGCTTTGATCAGAGTTTAATGCTTGTGTCCATTGAAATTTGATTTTTTTCTTTGAGGGTACTTTACTGTTTGAAAGTTCAAATATAATCCATTTTATCGAGTTAAATCTATCGGACTAGTGGACTGTTATCTATATTTTCCATGAATATTTATGTTGAAAATCAAAGCATTAAATAAAAATGATGTCTTGTATGAAGAAAGGAGATTAACCAAGGAAATGTATTTTCTAATCTGTTTAAGTTTACATACAGTTATAATTTGGTGAGGCTCGAGCTTCAATGTCTAAGCTTATTTATGGATGACAAAGAATTAAACATTGCTTTCAAATGAAAATCCATACTAATATCATAGGAAATTTTTAACTAATTTAGAACATAGAACAGCACAGGAACTATGTCTATTATTCTCACTATACCAACCATGATGCCATTCTTAACTAATCCCATCTGCCTGCACGTGGTCCATATCACTCTACTCCTTCCTTTTCTGATGTGTCTATCTATGTCTCATAAATATAACTGTTATATCTGCCCCAACCACCTACTTTGGCAACAGACACCTACCACTGTGTAAAATAAAACATAATTGCCTCATACATCTCCTTTTAAACTTTTTCCGTTTCACTCAAACCCTCCAGTATTTGACATTTTTACTCGAGAAAAGGACATGCAGTTCTTCCCTACTGACTATTTACACCGCCTCTCATAATTTGACATATTTTGAATAGGTCGACCCTTGGCCTCCGACACTCAGGAGAAAAGAATCAGAAGTTTATCCAATCTCCCCATATAGACAATATAATTCAAAAAGACAACCTGGTAAATCTTCGCATCACCGAAGCTTCACCTTTCCAATAATGGGTTGACCAGAACAGCACCCAATAATCCAATTTAAGCTCAGGTTTTTTATACAGTTGCAACATGACTTGCCAACTATTATACTCAGTTTAGGAATGAAGTGCAGATTCTGGTTTACACCAAAGATAGACACAAAATGCTGGAGTAACCCCAAGCAGTCTTTTTAGGTCTGAACCTTCTTCAGACTAAGCAAAGACGTTCCTCCCTCGACTCCATGGGACCCCAACAGTTTTTAGGTAAGGCCTCCCTTGCATTTCCTCCCTTATCTGCTGTATCCTTTGTTCTCGGTGTGGACCAAGCACAGACCGGGAGATTGTTTCGCTGAACACCTACGCTCACTCTGCCTTGGCCTACATGATCTCCCAATTGCCAAACATTTTAACACCCCTTCCCATTCCCATACTGCCCTTTTTGTTCTAGGCCTCCTCCACTGTCAGAGTGAGGCCACATGCAAATTTGAGGAACAGCACCTCATATTTTGCCAGCTTCTAAGTTGTCCCTGCCTTCCCTCTGGAAACCTCCTCACTCCCATCAGATGCCGAGTTCCTAGAGCCCTGGTTAAATGCGGCCGGTCACGGTTAAGTCTGTGAAACCAGCTGCATCAGTGACTGTGAGTAGCATTAACGAAAGAAAGGACCATTCCGCCTATTGTAGCGGGTAGCTGTTCATGAGGAGTGAGAGAGAGAGAGAGAGTGGAGGAGTGCGGGGCGAGATTTAATTTCCAGCGGCATGTAAATGATGGACCCACAAGGGTTGACACTGCAATGGCAGTAACAAAAGCGAGAGTCTGTTTCAACAGTTTGTTTATTTTCAGCTGAGTTAAAAAAATAAAACACAAAGTGACCTGAATGATCACTGCACTTACTGCCAATGTCCTACATACTGCCATTGATAAAGTTATATTACTATACCACAAGGAGTGAACAAATCCAAATATATCACAGAAAACTATAAAAGTTTGTTTGCCGAAGTTCTTACTAGCAACACCAATAACTGCAATGAGCGTATAACTGTAATACCAGTGTTTCAAACTAACCGCTTAAAGCAATATTATGTCTACTGAACATAGCAGTTAGTTAGAGACACTGGTATAACAGTTCTACGATCCGAAGTATAAAACAATAAAACACCGAAGCATAAAGCAATAAAACCAACAAAATCATCATAGTTTTGTACAAATGAACCATAAATACACGTAGTTAATAGTTTTGAAACCTGTGTTTTCTTACCTCGAAGCAAAACTGGAAATATACGGATGAAACGCACTTCGGTATACACACAGCAGCTCAGCTGGCGAGAATTTTTTATCGCGAGTGACCTATAACCTAGGCATGCGCAGTTGAAATACCGAACTCGCTATTGAAAATGTTTGGATTTACATTCAGAAATTAGTGAGGTTTGGTTGTGATAAGTATTTGAATGTAGGACAGTGGGACACTGGTTGGTTAGGATCATAGTCTTGTGATACAGATTATCTAACATTTAACATAAGACAAGTTGAAGTTTTTGCTCAATACAAATCACAATATAATTTTTCTGACGGTGCAGCAATGATTTTACGAGAATAAATGAGTTGTTTAGAATATGAATATTCCAGGTTCACGTCTTGGTCTGAACCAGTTGCCAATCCGTTGAAACAGAAGCTGGAACATTTTGTAGGGATTGCTTACTTTTGTAAATGTAAGCAGTTTTGCTAAATACAATATATGAAAAACACTTTCATATATGAAATATATGAAAAACAGCAATGTACAGTAATTTCTTTCAATGGGCTATTAAATGGATTTCAAAATGAGCAAAAAATGAGGACAAATAATAGAAAAATGGAAAGTAGTGAAGAAAAAAGTGCACAAAAGCACAAATGTTTTGGGTGATTCAGGGACCAGAAATTAATTCCCATTAACTGTGACTGCAAATTCTAGTTCTCTATATCCAAAATATGCCTATTAGCAGGACATCTAATGTGAAATTGAATGGTTGAAATGTAAATCAACCAAACATTTAAATTGTATATTTATTTTGCATTTCCAACACTTATAAATAGAATTTTGTACATAGATCTTGCTAAATGTCTGTTTCCTTTTGTTTTTGAAAGAGCAGCCAGCGGTTGGTTCTTTGTTACTGCTCTTCTCTACTGCTGTTTCATCCTAAATGATCCTAGTGCAGTTTTCCATTGGGTGTGTGGCTCCCAGTGCATCCACATGACATGCTACTCTGTAGTACAACAAGGTCTAAAGGTGCAAAGTCTGGGAAGTCATAAATATGCAACATACCTGAGAAGCATCATAAGCAAATTAACACTTAAAAAAAAAAAATTCATGCCATTATATTAAATTAATAAATAGAATTGTCTTCCAAGCAAATATTTTCAATTGGACTAGAATGCTTAATCCTGGTGTGAACTGATGCAAGTTCAGTAGACCAAGTCAAGTCAAGTCAAGTTTATTTGTCACATACACATACGAGATGTGCAGTGAAATGAAAGTGGCAATGCTCGCGGACTTTTGTGCAAAAGACAAACAACCAACCAACCAAACAAACTATAAACACAATCATAACACACATATTCTTTTACATAATAAATAATGGAAGGAAAAACGTTCAGTAGAGTTAGTTCCTGGTGAGATAGGCGTTGACAGTCCGAATGGCCTCTGGGAAGAAACTCCTTCTCAACCTCTCCGTTCTCACCATATGGCAACGGAGGCGTTTGCCTGACCGTAGCAGCTGGAACAGTCCGTTGCAGGGGTGGAAGGGGTCTCTCATGATATTGTTGGCTCTGGAGATGCACCTCCTGATGTATAGTTCCTGCAGGGGGGGCAAGTGACTTCACTCCCATAGTACGTTCGGCCGAACGCACTACTCTCTGCAGAGCCTTCTTGTCCTTGGCAGAGCAATTCCCAAACCAGATGGTAATGTTCCCGGACAAGATGCTTTCCACTGCCACTGCCTAGAAGCACTGGAGGATCCTCGGAGACACTCTGAATTTCCTCAATTTCCTGAGGTGGTAAAGGCGCTGCCTTGCCTTACTCACGAGTGCTGCGGCGTGTGATGCCCATGTCATATCCTCGGAGATGTGGACTCCCAGATATCAGACACTCCCAGTGTCCAAGCCTAAGAACTGGAACCTCTGTGGAAGTTTGCTGTGTCCTGTTGAACTACATATGGGAGTTCACTGGTGCAACGAAAAAGTAGCCAGCACCAAAAGTGGCATGATGCCTTTTCCAGCTTATACTTTTAGCAGCGCTGGACTTGCAGACTTCCACAGAAGAACTGGTGCCCAGGCAGAAGATCTGCTTTCATGCAACCATGTACACTTTTCAGTCAACTATTTAACTTGGTAATTTTAAAATAATTAAATAATTTAATCAAAATGTAAATATGTAACAGCCTGTTATTTTAATGGTAGGTTTTTGATGTATTATTTGTTCCCACAGATCAGACCACTTGAAATGCCTGAGAACTGTTTCTGGATAAAAGCAAAAGAAGATAAATATGAAAGTCCGGACCTGTTTGCTCGGATAAGTGAAATATTTGGAGCACAGAAACGAGGTATTGGGTTGATTTTTAACACAAATGTTTCTGTTTGTGTAGTACCCAAAGTATTCAGAACTAGTTTTACATCTGGATCTTTGCGGAAAAGTATATCTCATTTTATCCTTTCAGAGCTGAGCATGTTTTTTTAGAATTTGAAAATAACATATCTGGCAGGCTGATGTACACAATGTTGTGAAATGCCCTCCAGCTTTCCATGATCATAAACATTGCTCATACATTGTCTGCAGGTGATGCCTGCCATTCATGCAGAGGGAGATCTGCATAAATCTTGAGACTTGGATCAACATAACTTAGAGGACCTATCTGAGTAGGTTTGAACCTCTACAGGCAGGCATTGGGAAGAGGCTTCAGGCATAATACAAGTTTAAAAAAAAAGGTCTTTATGATGCTCGCAGGCTCTGATCCTAGAAGTACATCCTTTTCATTAACCCTACCCCACTAATTGCAGAAACACATCTAATTGACATGGTCCTAATTTAACTACAGACTTTTTTTGAATGTCACAAGATTATTTTAAATTTTAGTAATCACAGTATCCCCAGCAATGCCACAAGACACTTGTTGGGAACTGGAAAGGCAGAATCCTTGTAATATATGTGACATGATAGAACTGCAGATATTTATTATTTTTTTGGGGGTATATTTTAGTTTCATTTTGCCTCATGAAAATTGATTTAACCAAGGGACAATTCATTTTCATTTGATTCTAAACAATTTTTGTGTTAAATCTGAATTAAATCAAAAATCAATTTTTGAATTGTTTTGAATGAAATAAGATTTCAATGAAGAGAGTGATTGAAAAATAGTTCTATTCATATTTATATTTCTTTAACATACAAAGTTTCATTACTGGACCAAGAATATACTCGTAAGTTGTTTAGTATATTTCACCATTCACTTGGATCCTGGCAGAACTGTACCTCAATTCCACTTCATGACAGCATTATCGGTGGAATACTGACACCCTTGGTTCTAAACTAGGGAATATCACTCGCCAAATCCTACCATCAGCAAACAGATTTATTCATCTCTATTCTCATTCTTTTGACTAACAGCGAATGATGGAATAATTTCACAAGTTTACTTTAAAATGTATGCGTACTCATGTTTGTCGCTAGTTTGTTGTGCAACTGATGATTTTTATTTTAAAGCAAAATATAAATGCAACATTGTGGCGGCTCCTAAGGGTCGTCCCATTATACTGCCGAACCCCTCGGCACAGGAGTGGTGCAGTCCGGAGGCGGTCCTTAGCCGGAGGGTATAAAAGGCAGGGTTTGGGTGCCATCTTTCCCCTGGTTTCGTCTTCCCCTGAACCGGGAGGAAATAAAGTAAAGTGCTTCTCAAACTGCGGACTACTTGCCTCATTTTGAGACCCACGCACTACATTGGTGACCCCCGACGCTCCATTGGCATCATGATGGAGACCGAACAAAGCCCTACCTCCTCACACGCCAGCCCGACCCTGTCTCTGGACGCGGTCTCCGTGAAACTGCCCAGCTTCTGGACCACACGGCCGCTCATCTGGTTCCAGCAGGCGGAGGCCCAGTTCAACCTGCGGGGCATCACGGTCGATGCCACCCGTTTCTATTACCTGGTGGGAGCCCTCGACCAGGATGCGGTGGAAGAAGTATCGGACTTCCTCGCAGCCCCCCCGGACAATAACAAATACCTCGGCCTGAAACAGCTCCTGCTCCAAATTTACGGACTAAGTAGGATGGAGCGGGCAGGTAGGATCCTGCATATGGGTGGCCTGGGCGACCGGCGGCCATCTACCCTCCTAAAGGAAATGGTGGCGTTATTAGACGGGCACACGCCGTGCCTGTTGTTCGAGTACACTTACCTGCATCTGCTGCCGGCCTACATTCGATTGCAACTCACCGACGCCTCGTTTGCCGACCTTCGGGCCCTCGGGAGGCGCGCCGACGCCATGTGGATGGCGCGCCCTGATGACGTCAGCGCGCTGGGCGTCAGCAGAGACGAGGTCGCGCTGAGGTCGACGCGCCCGGATGACGTCAACGCGCTGGCCGTCGGCAGGCACGCCGATGACGTCAACGCGCTGGCCGTCGGCAGGCACACCGATGACGTCACCCCAGCAGCTCCCGATTTCCTCCGGTGGGGCGGGGGAGCTGTGGAAGGAGTGACAGCTCCAGCCCGACGGCCCGCTCGATTACCCCCAGCGGCAGTGAGGGGTACTGCACCTGCAGTCCAGCGCCAGCAAGCTGCAGGCACCACCAGCAGGGGCAGGCAAGCTCAAAATAGCACAAACACAAGGAGCTGGTGCTATTTCCATCAGCGCTGGGGTGCTGCAGCACGACAATGCCGCCAGCCATGCACGTTCCCGGGAAACGCCTGGGCCGGCTGCCAATAGTCCCCGCGGTGGCCGGCCAAATTCACCGCCTTTTCGCTTGGGATCGGCGCTCCGGGACCCGCTTCCTCGTGGATACAGGTGCGGAGCTCAGCGTCCTGCCCCCTTCGCTGGCC
This sequence comes from Leucoraja erinaceus, assembly GCF_028641065.1. Taxonomy (NCBI): domain Eukaryota; kingdom Metazoa; phylum Chordata; class Chondrichthyes; order Rajiformes; family Rajidae; genus Leucoraja; species Leucoraja erinaceus. The sequence continues at coordinate 72,975,217 of NC_073382.1, forward strand.
GACATTCGTTCCGGTAAGCGGGGGCCCGTCCTCACCGCGGCGAACGGCAGCCCCATCCGCACATATGGACTGCGCATGGTTCCCATCGTGCTCGGCTCCTGCCATTTTTCATGGAACTTTACCGTTGCCGACGTCTCCCAACCATTGCTCGGGGCCGATTTTCTCCGGACGCATTCCCTCATGGTGGACGTCGGGCGTCAGCGTTTGGTCAACGCCACTACAATGGAGCCGATCACGTTGCGCTTGGGTCAACCGGTGGGACGGCCACTGGCGTCCGTGGACTCCCGATACGCACGAATCTTGGCTGCGTTCCCGGACATTCTCACTCCGCAGTTTCATTCAGCAACCCCCAGCCACGGAGTTGTACATTATATCCCGACTACCGGCCCACCCCTCCATGCACGAGCACGACGACTGCCACCAGATAAACTGCGTCTGGCACGGCGGGAATTCCGCACGATGGAGGCCTTGGGGATCGTCCGCCCTTCGAGCAGCCCTTGGGCGTCCCCACTCCACATGGTCCCTAAGTCAAGCGGGGGCTGGCGACCTTGTGGGGATTACCGACGGCTGAACGCTGCAACAACAGCGGATCGATACCCCGTACCCCACATCCAGGACTTCACGGCCCATTTGGCTGGGGCCACATTTTTTTCAAAAGTGGATCTGGTGCGGGGTTATAACCAGATCCCGGTTCACCCGGATGACGTACCCAAGACGGCTATCATCACGCCATTCGGGCTTTACGAGTTTACTCGGATGCCGTTCGGCCTCAAAAACGCTGCACAGGCCTTTCAGCGCCTCATGGACGGGGTTTGTCGTGACCTCGAATTCGTGTTCGTGTACCTGGACGACATCCTGGTGGCCAGCCGCTCGCAGCAGGAACACTGCGCTCACCTTCGACAGCTCTGTCAGCGGCTCAGCGAGCATGGTTTGGCCATCAACCTGGACAAGTGCCGTTTTGGGGTCAACGAAATTGACTTTCTCGGCCACCGCGTGACTGCGCAAGGCGCGGTTCCCCTACCTGACAGGGTTGACGCCGTCCGTCGGTTTCCCCGCCCACGCACGGTGCGTGGCCTGCAGGAATTTGTCGGCATGGTGGCATTCTACCATCGTTTCGTGCCATCCGCGGCCCACATCATGCGGCCCCTGTATCAACTTCTGGCGGGTGGGCAGCAGAAGAGCGTTGAGTGGACCCACGAGGCGGAGGCAGCTTTCGACGGCGCGAAGGAGGCCCTTGCTCGGGCCGTGCTGCTGGTGCACCCGCGGGAAGATGCCCCGACTGCTCTCACTGTGGATGCCTCGGAGTCGGCAGTTGGTGCTGTACTGGAGCAGCTGACGGGCGGAGTTTGGCGGCCTCTGGCCTTCTTCAGTCGGCACCTCAACCGCGCGCAGACCAAGTACAGTGCGTTCGATCGTGAGCTCCTGGCTCTGTACCTGGCTGTGCGCCATTTTCGTTACTTCCTGGAGGGCCGCCCGTTCACCGCCTACACCGACCATAAGCCGCTCACTTTCGCCCTGCAGAAGGTTTCCGACCCCTGGTCCGCACGTCAGCAGCGGCAGTTGGCTTACATCTCCGAGTACACCACAGCCATCCGCTACGTCAAGGGGAAAGAGAACCGGGTGGCCGCCGCATTGTCCCGCCCTGCTATAAATGCCGTGTTCGAGGTGGCGCCCGGATTGGACTATTCTGCTCTGGCGGCGGCACAGCTCACGGACGACGAGGTGCCCACCTACCGGACTGCCATCTCCGGACTCCGTCTTGAGGATGTCCCTCTCGGTCCTGGGGGTATGACAATCCTGTGCGATGTGTCGTCCGGTCAGCCGCGCCCCATCGTCCCTGCCACCTGGCGCCGGAGAGTGTTCGAGGTCATCCACGGACTGGCTCACCCATCAATCCGGGCGACAACGGCACTGGTGGCAGCTCGCTTCATGTGGCACGGTCTGCGCAAGCAGGTTGCCCATTGGGCTCGCACCTGCATCCCGTGCCAGACAGCAAAGATCCAGCGCCATGTCCGCGCACCTCTCCAGGAGTTCGGTCTACCTCACCGGCGGTTCGACCATCTCCACGTGGACATTGTGGGGCCCCTTCCACCGTCCCGGGGCATCACCCACCTTTTGACCATGGTGGACCGCTTCACGCGGTGGCCGGAGGCCATTCCGTTGGCTGACACCTCATCGGCTACGTGTGCTCGTGCGTTGTCCGCGCACTGGATTGCTCGCTTCGGGGTGCCGGCGCACATCTCCTCCGACCGGGGGCCACAGTTCACCTCCGAGCTGTGGTCAGCCATGGCTCGCTTGCTGGGGGTGCAGCTGCACCACACCACGGCTTACCACCCGCAGGCTAACGGTCTGGTGGAGAGGTTCCACCGGCAGCTGAAGGCGGCATTGAAGGCACGGCTCACCGGCCCGGACTGGATGGACGAGTTGCCGTGGGTCATGCTGGGCATCCGGACCGCTCCCAAAGAGGACTTGGCCTCATCATCGGCGGAGCTGGTGTACGGGTCGACACTCACAGTGCCCGGGGAGTTCGTGCCGTCGGCGCCGGAGCAGCAGGAAACGCCCTCCTCCACCCTTCAACACCTTCGCAAGCGAGTTGGCAGGCTCGCACCCGTCCCGACATCCCGCCATGGGACATTTCGCCCACACGTGCCAATGGCCCTCACGGACTGCCCATACGTCTTCCTGCGCCGTGATGCCCACCGGACGCCACTTCAGAGGCCGTACGAGGGCCCGTTCCGGGTGCTGGAACACGGGCAGTCGACTTTTGTCCTGGACATGGGGGGCCGGCCGGAGGCCGTGTCGATTGACCGTTTAAAGCCGGCGCACCTGGACATTGACCAGCCGGTGCTGGTTGCTCAACCTCGGCCCCGAGGGCGTCCCCCCTCACGACTCCCTCCACCTGTCACTCCACCTGTCCTCCCGCCGGTCCCTCCACCTGTCCCTCCACCTACGCCCCCGCAAGCCCCGGGATCTGCTGACTTCCGCACGCGGGCCGGCCGGGTCGTGCGCCCGCCGGTGCGTTTTGTGCCTCTGGTTCTGGGGGGGGGGTCCTGTGGCGGCTCCTAAGGGTCGTCCCATTATACTGCCGAACCCCTCGGCACAGGAGTGGTGCAGTCCGGAGGCGGTCCTTAGCCGGAGGGTATAAAAGGCAGGGTTTGGGTGCCATCTTTCCCCTGGTTTCGTCTTCCCCTGAACCGGGAGGAAATAAAGTAAAGTGCTTCTCAAACTGCGGACTACTTGCCTCATTTTGAGACCCACGCACTACAACATCATGTACTTCTCAATATAATAGCCTGAGATGTAGAGTAGGGGAATGATAAGATTACAGAAAAATTAAACATCCCTTCCTGCCATTAAATGAAAACCAACTAATTACATGTTGATATAATTTGTTTACTTGACAGCAAACTCCCAATGGAAGGATTTGGTTTGTGAATAGTTCCAAAATGAATCAGTTGTGGAACGTTGAATGATCACATATGTGTTTAATTGTGAATTTACTAATTCAGAATGAAATTTCTATTTTTGAAATTCATAGATTTTCTTGGAAGTGCATAACAGTATTGCATAGTGAATCAGATTTAACAACTCTGGCTTTATTGGCAACTCTGACCCTGAGCTCTGCTTTGAACTCTCAGCATATTAGTGAACTGCAAATTTCAGTTCAACAGCTGGACAAGGATACAAGTTAAAAGTGAAAGCAGCAGTGAAGTTCTGTTCACTGCTTGATAGTGGAACAGAATTGGCAGTGGACAGTGATGAAATCTGTAGATAGTATGTTTTATCCTCTTTAAAGCCAAATACATTTCCAATAGTTAAATGTTGCAATTTAAAGAAAACAAGGCAACAAATTTGCAAATTGCTCAACTGGATATGGAAAGTGATTTAAATAAAATTGGGGAAAAAACAGAAAATTCTAGAAGCACCCAGCCATTTGGGTAACGTGATAATGCCAGTGAATTATACACACAGAAATGGACGCTTCAGTCCATACCAACCAAGTTTTCTCACCAAGCTCGTCTCGCTTGCCTGCACCTTGCCCATATCCCTCCAAAACTGTTCCTTTCCATGTTTCTGTCTAGTGTCATTTAGATGTTGTAATTGTACCCATTTCACCACTTCCATTGGCAGCTCGTTCCCAGTAAGCACTACTACTTCCTCCAGCTAACATTTTTTAACAGGGCTTAAAATTAAAAAAAGGTGAAGAGACGGTGAAGTAGTGGGGTCACCTTGTAGTTATAGGTACTCGAGCTACCTGCTTTAAAAGGGCATCAATTATACCAGTGCCCAAGAAGAGTAAGGTGACGTGCCTCAATGACTATCGACCAGTGGCACTAACGCCGGTGGTGATGAGGGAGGTTGATCATGGAGCAAATCAACTCCTACCTCGACAAAAACCTGGACCCACTGCAGTTTGCTTACCGCCGCAACAGATCAACGGTGGATGCGATCGCGCTGGCCCTCCACTCCGCTCTGGACCACTTGAACAACAAAAACTCATATGTCAGGCTGTTATTCATCGATTACAGGTCGGCATTTAACACAATCATCCCCTCTAAGCTGGTTACCAAACTCGCAGAACTGGGTCTCTGCGCATCCCTCTGCAATTGGTTCCTCGACCTCCTCATTCACAGACCACAGTCTGTTCGTATTGGTGGAAATGTGTCAGCCTCGATAACAATCAGCACGGGAGCACCTCAAGGCTGCGTGCTCAGCCTCCTGCTGTACTCACTCTATACTCATGACTGCGTAGCCAGTCACAGTGCGAACTCCATCATCAAGTTCGCTGACGACACCACTGTTGTGGGACGTATCACTGATGGAGATGAGTCAGAGTATAGAAGAGAGATCGAGCTACTGACCATATGGTGCCAGCGCAATAACCTGGCCCTCAACACCAGCAAAACAAAGGAACTGATTGTGGACTTTGGAAGGAGGGGGAGGGCGGGGTGGGGGTGAAGTGGGGGTAAAGGGGGGAGAGGAGGGGGGGGTGAGGAAGGAGAGGATGGGGGAGAGAGAGTTGATGGGGGGGGGGGGGGAGGGGCTGGAGTCCAGCAGCGGGAGGTGTGGTGCGAGCGTACTTGGAGGCATACTGGAGGCAGGTGGGCCTGGATTGGTTGGCATGTGGGCATTGTGAAGTCGCAGCTGGTAAGAGCCGTTTAGATTTTAAAAATTGAGTGGGGGGGGGGGGATTTTATTTTAAAATGTGTACATAAAAGTGTTTAAATGTAATGAGGAGTGGATTTGCGTGTGGTTTTGGCAGACCAAGGAATCAAAGGCCAGAAATTTAATCTGAAAAGATCTGAACATTTAATCTCACACACACACACACACACACACACACACACACACACACACACACACACACACACACACACACACACACACACACACACACACACACACACACACACACACACACACACACACACACACGTCGGCCTCAGAGTGAGCCTCAGCTCCATGGCCTCGCATCCTCGGCGCTTCAGACCCCAAGTACGGGGCGGGAGGGCGGGGGGGGTGATGGGGGTGAAGGGGGGGAGAGGAGGGGGGTGAGGACGGAGAGGATGGGGGAGAGAGTTGATGGGTGGGGGAGGCTGCAGTCCAGCAGCGGGAGGTGTGGTGCGAGCGTACTTGGAGGCATACTGGAGGCAGGTGGGCCTGGATTGGTTGGCATGTGGGCATTGAGAAGTCGCAGCTGGTAAGAGCCGTTTAGATTTTAAAAATTGAGTGGTGGGGGGGGGGGGGGGGATTTTATTAAAAAATGTGTACATAAAAATGTCCAAATGTTTTGAGGAGTGCATGAGTGAATGTAAAAGTGAATTAGCTAGCGAAATGGAAAAAATCACGGTTTCAGCGTGTGGTTTTGGCGTACCAAGGAATCAAAGGCCGAACCTGACACCCACAAATAAACACACACACACACACAGACAGAGTTTTAATAGTATATAGATAGATAGAAGATTAATTTTTTGGATTACATCCAGAATATTGTAAAAACAGACTGTTATTTCTGTTACTATTAGAAAATTGATTTAAGCCACCAGGTAGATAATTTCACCAACATTGTGAAAGGATGAAGAAAGAGCAAAGTTTGTTGAAGTTCTGCAGCGTGATATGCTTTGGGTGTATACCTGTTTCGGTTTTCTAGAAAATGGCCATGTCAATATTGCAGGGCTAATTTCATTTCATATCATCAATGTATTTTACGGAGTATCTATGGTGCTGCAGGCCTTTGCAATCAGTTGCCGAATTTGAACTGATCTACGTTTTGACCAACTGATTTGAATTGCAATGATGAATATTTTTTTATAGATTTTCACAAAACAGCAGAATATTTTGTGAACTTGAAATCTACTTATGAAGTAATATTAGAGTTACACTCTGTCCAAACTAAAACACCATGTTATTTCATGAGGTGAATAAACTTGGTATATATATTAAACTAATACTACTCTTGTAGTTAGGGAGATTTTAATGAATGAATGAATGAATGAATGGATGAATGAACGAATGAACAAATGAATGAATGATTTAATGAATGAACGAACGAATGAATGAATTGATGAATGATTGAATGAATGAATAAATGAATACGTTTATTGTCATTGCATAATACTGTCCAACGAAATTCCATTACATCTCCTCCGGTTAAAAAAAATACAAACACATATGTACACTTATTAATAAAATAATAATAGGTATTTTAAAAGAATTTAAAAGAATTTGGCGGCATTTCTTGGAATTACATTTTGCTTCCCCAGTGTTCTCTGTTGGAATTTAGCTCTTTTATCGCACATGGGTAGAAACTATTTTTTAGTCTACCAGTGCGAGCGTTCAGAGTCCTGAATCGCCTCCCAGAGGGTAGCAGAGTAAAAAAGTGGTTGGCAGGGTGGGATGTGTCCTGCTTGATATTTGTGGCTCGGCGCAAGCATCGGGCCCTATATATGTCATCCAAGGAGGGCAGTTGGGCGTTTGTAATGCTCTGCGCACTTTTTATAATGCCTTGCAGCGCCCTCCTCTCAGCCACAGTACAGCTAGCAAACCACACCATGATTCCATAGGAGTGGATACTTTCCACGGCGCATCGGTAGAAGGACAACAGCAGCGGCTGTGAGACGTTTGCTCTCCGCAGAGACCTCAGGAAATACATCCGCTGATGTGACTTCTTCACCAGAGTGACGGTGTTCATTTGCCATTTGAGGTCCTGGGAGATGTTTATTCCCAGGAACTTAAAGCCAGTGACTCTTCACCATATCTACAAATAACATCCTCACATATGAGCCAGGACGCTCCAGATGTGTCAGTGCAGAATGTAGAGCTATGTTGATGGCATCCTCTGTTGACCTATTAGCTCTATATGCAAACTGATGCTGATCCAGGGTGGATGGGAGTGAGGACTTAATGTGGGCCAGGAACAGCCGTTCAAAACACTTCATCACCGTTGAAGTGAGAGCAACAGGTCTATAGTCATTCAAGCTGGTAATGGCTGTTTTTTTGGGTACAGGCACGATGGTAGCAGTCTTAAAGCATTTAGAGACAGTGCACGTTGACAGAGAGAGGTTGAAGATGTCGCTGAAAACCTCCGCTAACTGGTCTGCACAGTCCCGCAATACTCTCCCTGGAATGCCATCTGGGCCAGCAGCCTTCCTGGGGTTGACCCTGCGGAGTGTTCTTCTGACGTCCTCCGTACTCACAGTGAGTGGCACAGTGCTGGGTGCGGCTGCAGGTGCAGGCTCCGCCTCATTCAGCTCAAACCGGGCGAAAAAATGGTTGAGCTCCTCAGCTAGCGAGTTGTTACTGCTGCAGATGATCGGCCCCCTCTTACCCGTGTAATTTGTGAGTTGCTGAATGCCCTGCCAGACACGCCGAGGGTCCCTTTCGTTAAAATACCCCTCTAACCTTCTTCCATAGGCTGTCTTTGCCTCTTTAATGGCTCTCTTTAGTTTAGATCTGGCAGTGCTGTACAATTCATCACTGCCAGATCTAAAGGCTGAGTTGCGTTCCCTCAGCAGTTTCCTGACATCCATGGTCATCCATGGTTTGTTGTTTGGGTAGCACCTGACCTCCCTGTCGACAGTGACGTTGTTGATACAGTTCTGTATATAGAACATGACTGTAGATGTATATTCATGTATGTCCTGGTTTGCAAACAAGTCCCACTCGGTGCGCTCAAAACAGTCCTGAAGTTGGGCGGCAGCGCCCTCGGGCCAAGTCTTTATGTTTCTCACCCTGGGCTTGGTTCTCATAATGAGAGGTCTGTATGCCGGGGTGAGAAAGAGTGATAGATGGTCAGACTGGCCGAGGTGAGGGAGAGAGGAGGCTTTGTATCCATCCCTAATGTTGCTGTACACGAGATCCAGTGTATTTTGACCTCTCGTCGGACACGTGACATGCTGGTGGAATTTAGGGAGGACAGTTTTTAGATAAGCCTGGTTGAAATCTCCAGCCACGATGAAAATCCCATCAGGGTGCGCAGTCTGTAATTTGTTGATTGATGCTAGCAGGGTGTTCAGTGCTAGCTTGATGTTTGCACTTGGTGGAATATAAACAGCCAGAATAACGACAGCTGTGAACTCCCGCGGCAGGTAGAAGGGCCGACATTTCAATGTAATAAACTCCATGTCTGGTGAACAATGTCTCTCGACAACGTTTACATTTGTACACCATTTGTCATAGGAGTAAATACATAGCCCCCCTCCTCTACTCTTACCGGAGTCACTGCTCCTGTCGGCCCGGTGTGCTGTGCTACCTACCAGACTGATGGCCTCGTCCGGGATCCCTGCGTGAAGCCAGGTCTCAGTTACCACCATGATCGAACAGGTTTGTACTGTTGTGTTTTCTTCAGTGATCAGCTCCAGCTCGTCCATCTTGTTGCTGAGTGATCGGGCGTTCGTCAAAAAGATGCTGGGTAGCGCTGGTCTGTAAGGAGCTTCCTTTAGCCTAGCGTGAATGCCGGCTCGACAACCGCGCTTCCCGCACCGTCCTTTCGATAAGGTGATCCACTCGGACTCCGCTGGGCGAGTGATTTCTGGCGGGATATCATCGTTGTGGGAGCTTCTTGCGAACTCTAGTTCGCTACACAGCGTCCCAATCCTTAGAAGGTCCTGCCGGTTGTACTTTGAGTTGCAGGTCCACAGACAAACGGACATAACAGCCAAAAACAACAACATCCACACGGGGGAGAGCAAAGCCGCTGCATTCAGGTGCGCCGCCATTTTAATGGATAGATTATTAATGACTTGGTTGAGCTGAGTTAACTGAGATGCTTAACTCACTTTTACTTGGTTCAGATTCACAAGCTTGAACTTGCTGGCCAGAAATATCCTGTTCTCAGTTGGTCCTGGGTGGCATAATTGGGCCATGTGAGCAGAACAGAAATTCCCTGCTTGCAACCTGTTATGAAAACCCTTGACAGATGGCAAAGCTCTAACCTCAGCTCTGCTATCTGGCAAAGCTGTCAAGCACTTGGAATGCTTATGAACATCCCTCGCATTCAGTACCATACCAAAATGTTTAAAAATTGAATAATTAAAATAATTGAAGCAATTCAAAATATTAAGCGATACGTGTAAGCACTTAAAGCGCTTTCACATAATTAAAAATATCACAAACAAAAATAATTAAAAATAATTAGTTATTTAATGCATTCTTGCTTTCTTGGTGGCTGATAAATCGTGATGTAGGTTAATGGGCTTGCAGATTCTGCACCAGCATAAATTCTGCCGGATTTCAGTTTGTATCTCTTGGCTTGGTCCTAGTTGCAGAATATCTTGACGGAGTGATTATTAAAAATCTTTGGAAATTATCTGAACTTCTGCTTTAGGATGCACAGGCATAATTTTTTTTAGTATCTTATGTAAATTCCCCCTATGACTCATAAGTTAAAGATTCTCAAGTTAAAGTCCTAAATTGGGGAAGGCTAATTTTGATGGCATCAGCGAGGAAGTTGCAAACATTGGTTGGAAGACACAAGTAGGTAAAATGTGTCTGGCAAGTGAAAGGCTTTTAATGGTGAGATAATAGAAGTTCAAGGCCAGCATGTTCTCAAATGAAGTGTAGGACAAGGCGGGCAAAATCAGAGAACCTTGTTTGACTGGGGTTGATGAGGGTCTGATCCTGAAAGATTCTATATGTATATTAAGAGGAAAAGGGCTGCCAGGGAGAGAGTGTGTTCTGTTAATGTTCAATCTTATAATCTATGTGTAGAGTCATGGGAAATGTGTGAGATCTTGACAGAATACTTTTCATCTGTATTTACCATGATGGACATGGAAACTAGTCAGATCAGGAGAGGGAACAGTCATTAGTATTTTAGTTTAGTTTAGAGATACAGCGCGGAAGCAGGCCCTTCGGGACCAGCGATCCCCGCACATTAACACTATCCTACATCCACTAGGGACAATTTTTTTTACACTTAGCAAGCCAATTAACCTACAAACCTGTGCATCTTTGGAGTGTGGGAGGAAACCGAAGATCTCGGAGAAAACCCACACAGATCATGGGGAGAACGTACAAACTCCATACAGACAGCACCCGTAGTCAGGATTGAACCCGGGTCTCCAGCGCTGCATTCGCTGTAAGGCAGCAACTCTACTGCTGCACCACCATGACCGCCCATCCTGATATTCTGGAACATAATCAAGATGAATATTATCAAGCATTGAGCGTCCTGAAAAACACAAAGATCCTTAGAGCCTAACCAGATGTGTCCCAGGTAGGTGGCGGAGATTGTAATGGAGGGTTGCTTTTCAAATTAAAGACGTAATCAGTGGTGTGCCGCAGGGATCAGTGCTGGGTCCTCTGTTGCTTGGCATGTATATTAGTGATCTTGATAATATATGTGGCATGATTAATAAGTTTGCAGATGACAGCAAAATTGCTTTGTGTAGGTGCAAATGCTGGTTTACACGGAATATAGACGCAAAATGCTAGAGTAACCCAGCGGGACAGGCAGCAGCATCCCTGGAGAGAAGCAATGGGTGACGTTTCGGGTTGAGGCACTTCTTCAGACTGAGAGTCAAAGGAGAGGGAGACTAGAGATGTGAAAGGGTAAGGTGTGAAAATGACAGATCAAAGAAGATGCTGAAGGAAATGGAGAATGGTCATTGTTAGCTGAGGGGAAGGTGACAATGAGCCATACAATCAGTAAAATGTAATCAGGAGGCCAGTGAAACCAATAGGGGAACCAGGGTGGGGGAGGGGTGGAGCTATAGGGAAAGCAAGGGTAACTTGAAGTTAGAGAAATCAATATTCATACTGCTGGGTTGTAAGCTGCCCATGCAAATACGAGGTGATGTTCCTCCAATTTGCGTCGGGCTCACTCTGACAGCGAGGGGGGCCCAGGACGGAAAGGTCAGAATGGGAGGGGGAGTTAAAGAGTTTAGCAACCGGAAGATTGCGTAGGTCTAGGCGGACTGAGTGGAATGTTCTGCGAATTTGGCAAGTATGCAGAGTTTTGATCTGATGTTAATTGTTGGTTCACTTAGTGCTTTTAGTGATTAGAGTGTGCATTTTCATCCTGCCAATTTGGCACTTCATTTTTTGGTGTGCTGATCTTGATATGACCTGTTATAAATTGATTTATAAACTCACTGATCCAGGGTTGGTCTTTTGCATTATCATTAATAGTAGAGCGAACTGATCTGAAACTGAGAGTATAGGTTAGGCATCATTTAATAGTAAGATTAATCGAGTACTTACCAGTATGAAGTTTGATCTGTATTTTATGAGGAGTCACGGTGAGGTATTACGTGAAGATCCCAGCCCCAGTGCGCATGTGCGGCATACTTCGAAGCAGCGGTGTGAAATCACAGGATAGACACAATATTTGAAGTAAGATAGTAAAGATCATGAGACATCAGTTTATTAGTTTGATCTATATAATGAGGGTGGGAGCGGCAGGCACGTAATACCTCACCGTAACTCCTCATAAAATACAGATCAAACTTCATACTGGTAAGTACTCGTTTAATCTTACTATTTTACTTCGGAGTCACGTGAGTGATTCCGTGAAGACTTCAAAGGTCTGTGATTTCAAACCGTGTAACAGTTTTTATTTCACTCACTGCCGAAGTTTTTGAGGGAGGAAGTGTTATCGTAATCAACCAGTGGATCTGCTTTCACAAGAAACAGAAAGGTATTTGTTAACAATAACAACATAAAGAGCTCCCCTGAGCTTAAATTAATATTGCAGTTTGTAATATTCTTTCTGCAATTAAATCAGGTTTATCAACGGTTTATAATAAAAAATGTTCTGAACGTCGTTCCCTTGACCATTCTGCCGTATTGAGAATGTGGTCAACCGGGATGTCCATTCGTTCAGCCGCTGATACCAATGCTGCCCTAGTGGAATGGGATTAAATGTATTATTATCTATTCCGGCAGCTTTCAGTACCTGTTTGAGCCACCTTGGAGTGGTTTGGCTCGTACCCCGTCTTGGGGTTACTGTGGTTGACCCATAGGCTTTCCTCTCCCTCTAAGATTGTGGGTTGTGTCTATATATAGTAGTAGATGGGTCACCACACTCAACCTGGACTCTGGTGGGTAGGCCCGGAATCCCACCAGTGAATTGGGCGTTCCGGGTCCATATAGCCATATAACGACTACAGCACGGAAAACACAGGCGATCTCGACCCTACTAGTTTGTGCCAAACTCATAATCTCGCCTAGTCCCATATACCTGCGAGTTAGATTTTACCAGACCTAAAATATGAACGTGATGCGTCTGGGGTAATCACCATGTTATCCAGTCTAGTTTTATGGAGTGATCGGACTCTGTGAGCGTGTACGAGAGCCATAAGCATGAGCGTTTTTAACATAGATTAAGCAAGCTGAGGGATCTGGCTGGTGCCATTCTCTGAGATATGTCAATATCACACCAATATCCCATACATGGGTATACCTGGGTTTTTGGGGCTTATTATTATAGTTGCCCTTCATAAGTTTACCTTCAGTGGATGGGATCCCATGCTCTGCTGTCATGCTGTTTTAGATAAGCAGATAAGGCGCTTCATGCTGTATTTACGGCACTGTAACTCACCTTTTAGTCATGGTGTAGATGTTCCAGGAACTCCAATACGTCAGTGGTTGAATAGTTTGGTATGTTGTCCCTGCGTCGTGGCAGTATTTTACCATTTTTTGATACATGTTAGCTTTTAGTGACTGTTCGCAGGGATGCCGACATGGTGGTCCCTTAGATAATCCCAGTCCCTGGTAAGGTCTATTCAAACCCTGCACCCAGGAGTTTGATGTTTCCCTGGCATGGGTGGCTTGTGCCTGATACTGGGTTGAGTCAGCAACCATGGTCCACTAGGGAAATCCATAGGTGACTCGCCCACCGTGTCGTGATGAACTGGGAACCATGGCTGTGTAGGCCGGTCGGGCACGTTCAATATCTCGGAGACTCCCATCTGTATTGCGAAGTGCCCGTCTGATGAGGCAGAAGGGAGGAAGGCAAAGCAGAAATTCCCCCTTCCAGCGTGTAGGCATCTATCGCTGCTGCCTCTAATCTGGTTCCTAAGTCACATACATAGGTTACTGGTGATTCCGTCTTGTGCAACCAAATTGATATCTGGCTTTCAAACTGCTTAATACCTTTAGCAGATTTTTGGGTTTGACATCTATTCAATGTAATCATAAATTTTTACCCCGTGACATGGTGTCTCCCACTGTGTTCTAGCTTCCTAGGACATAGGCAGCTGATAGTTAAAATGTCTTTTGACACACCATTGCCAGATTTGTTTGACCAATTTGATGCACAACAATGATTATTATGCTCCCCATATGGTTGATATAAGCCACCACCATAGTATTATCAATCCGTAACCACATATGTACGTGCTGCATTTGAAATGCATATGCTTTTTAGCCCAATAGGCGATCACCAATCCCAAGTAGTTGATGCCCGGTATGTGTAGTAACGATGTTTGTGAATTGGTCCATCTGTTACCTGTGCTGGATATGGAGTTTAGTTGCTCCCCAGCCTAAAGTACTGGCATCGGTTTTTAATAACCAAGTTGGGATTGGTGATGATAATAGGGCTGAAAACTATGCCAAATATATGTCTACCCACCACCTTAATTGTGATATAGCTTCAGTGGGTACATTCATGATTTGATTATAGTGACCCAAGTACCTTGGCAAAGTAACAGTCATATGGACGGAATTATTATTGAAGCCCAGATAATCCTTGGTAGTTAATGCTTCAATTCTGGTTTATCTGGGCGTGGGATAAACCTCAGAGCTTTAGGGAGCTGTTTCGTAGCTAGAACTGCTGCCACAGCTAATTCCTTTGTTTCCCCTAATATGAGGATATCATCCAATATATGCCATGATTATGCTTGTTTTCTTAATATTTTCATGGCCGATTTTAATATTTATAATAGTTTAGGGCTGAGGTTAGACCATAGGGAATGCTCTATGCTCCCATGGTTGCCCTAACCGGGATATCCATTATCCAGGTAAAATTTTTTAGGTATCTATAATGATCCTAGTGTATGGGTATAAGATAGTTAGCATCTTCCATATCAATGCTCCCCATAGGTATCCTTGGGAGATCAGATGTCTGGCAGTGACAAAAACCCGTCTCCATCTTAAAGTGTATATACTCAACAGATTTATTTAGTGATATTAGATCAATGATGATGCTACATTCACCATCTTTTCTCTAGTTTTGCTGTGAATATATTCGATACAAATTCCAATGGTTCATGTTTACCCCCCCCCCCCCCGATCCGTTTAGTAAACTGGGAGCCTTTCTAGTTCATGCTTTGACCTTCTCACTTCTCTTTTCTTAGAGGGAGAAAATGCCCTTTGGGGGTGCATTGCTGAACTGGCGGGCGCAATATGCCCAATTTGAATTCGTTTTTATCCTCTAATACTGTTGAGTATATTTTTAGTTATAGTGCAACGGATTGTGACAGCATCCCATGCTTTATCAACAAGTGTAAATGCCCCCCCCCCCCCCCCCCTGCTCCTGCAGGGCTTTGTTGGGAAGTTAGTAGAACACCCTTATTTAGTGTAAACTGGGAGGAACCAGACTACCTACCTCCATGTTTATTGTTTTTTCATGAAGGCCTAGTTTGCTGGTATGCTGGTGCTGTCGGTGGGGCGGCGCATTTTCCCACGGCTCCGCTCTGGGCCCCTGTCTAAAAAAGAACTTTGGGGGTAATGTGAAGCGGTCGCCAGGCTTTTCACCAGTCCTTGTTTGATATTGCTGGTGGATGCCGAGGGGTGCTGCCAGCTGGGTGTTGGATGCGATGTCCTGCTCGTTCCATGGCCTGCCCTCATGAGGCGCACAGGTTTAGCTGCCTCTCTTCCCGCAGCAGCTGTAGGAAACCACAGAATAGTTGCTGACCTAAGCTATAGGAAGATTAACGACCTTAGAACTACCGAATAATCTTATGATAAGTAGGGTTAGGAGTGGAGGGCACGTATTCCCTCACTTCAAATTCTCATAAAATAAAGATCAAACTTCAAACGGTAAGTTCTCGTTTAATCTTTCTATTTTATATCGGTCACGTGTGACTACGTGAAGACTTCAAAGCTCTGTGGTTTCATATAGTAACCCAATCTGTGTGTGAAACACTTAAACAGATAAACCATTAATGGTAGAAAAACATGGGTTATTAACACCATGATGCTAACTTGCATACATGGCCATTGTTCTTAACCGGACCATAGTCCCAATTGACTGAGTTAGACAATAACTCATGCAACACTGTGCAGAATTCTATCTGCAAATATCCAGACATGTTCAACCAAATTTATTAACGCACTATGTAAGCCTCTTGCTGTGTGATGAAATTGAAATATCCATTCTATTGGCTGCTAATGAGCCATCAGCAATATCTTGAGACTATTGAATAACAATAAAGAAAGTATCTTTCATCTCATAGGTACTGGCAAGCTCAGTGCACTTGTATACCTAATCTCTGCTCTGGTGGGTATGCTGTCAACTTCAAATGTACGCAATCATGCCCATTTGCTTATGAGATCATTCCCATAACAAGCTACCCTAATGCCAGTTATAACCCAGCGACCGAGCCAGACATTGAGTAAAGACTGTGTTCTTTGTGCTGAGATCGGTTGCTGAAAGCATAATCATCTTAAACATACCGCTGCCATTAGGAATACAGTAGAAGAATATTTGCATAATAATTTACTGATATACATCACACACTACAATGAGTCTAGGCTATTAGAGTGGTCATATAAAAAGACACCCTGCATAATGTTAGTGAATAGCGGGTGAATAACCAATCATTTATTGTCTCACTTATGGTACTATAGCTTCTATAACAACACAATCACACTGCTTCTATAACAACACAATCACACTGCTGAACTCGGAGTCCCGACGATAGATTTCTCTGGTCCCTCCGTCCCCCTTTGTCTAATCATTCTGTATTTCCTGATTATTCTGTATCTTCTCTCTTTCTATTTTTTTCTTGTTTTTTTTCTCTTTATGTACAACTACTACGGACTGACGCAAAACTGCATTTCGTTGTACTGATACTTGTATTTGTGCGATGACATTAAAGTTGAATTGAATTGAATAGAGAATGACAAAGCAGCACAAAGTGTCAATTGTGCTAACACATAAACGCTTTTCTAGGCTCAAACTGAAAGCTACACAAACCTCTGTTACTTCCTTTTAAAAGTAATTCACATATTTTGTTCACAAGCTTCCCATACAATCGTGCAGAGCAAGCTGCCCGAGAAGACAGGCTGCCCCAGCCATCACTCATGGCCGAGTAAATAGTAGTTGCTTCAGCCGTCTTACCATGGCCCGAATGACTAGGCAAAATTGGCACTGTTAAATTTCATGTTGCCTCATTCTTAATATCGCAAGAGGTATCTACTGATAACCCCTAGGTTTTTATCAGCTGCAAATTTGCATATTATCTAAACTGGATGACACAATGCCCTTTGATCTGAGAAGGGCAGCATTGGCTTCAACCACTGGCTTTGTTATCAAACACCAGATAATCTGTGCCTCATGTGTATAGATATGGCAAAGTATGCATCTCCAAGATCGATTCTCTGAATCAGTTAAACTGCTGAAAAACAATCATCCATCTTAAACTGGGTAACTAAACACATGATCAGATTAGCTAAATGCTGATCTGATTTGGCATGCTCCATGTTTCTGTAATCTTGAGAAGTATCAGAAATATACCCCTCTTGTTCTTGGCCAGACCACTCATCCTCCGATAAGATGTCACTGATTCCACTCGGAATTACCGTTCCTCTATTGACCATACGGACGGAAAATATTTGGTTTCTCTTCCGCGGAAGATACATTATCTAGTTATTCATACATTTCGCTGATAACATATAATCAGAACCTTATGACTAGAGCTGAAAACACAGTCTCCCTTTGATGTGGGAATACAAGTTCCCTGTCAACTCTCAACTATACGAGTCAGCACAAATTCTCAGCGTTCTTCCTCAGAATGGATTTTTAGCATAATGCAAGCCTGAATCGGGAATTGCCTCGCAGTCCTCTGACTGAAACCACTTGTCTGAGTCGCTAGAGTGCACAACACAATCTCCTCAACCCGTCACTCAACCAGGAATCCTGGTATTGAGAGCCTACGGATTATTATCAATACATTGTTGATTCATAACATGAACCTGTAGGTCAGATAAAAAAATCTATATGCCAGACCAGCTTCCTGCTGGTAGCTACCTATCCCAGAGAGGATGGCAATGATGATTCCAATGAACCGGCAACTCTACTAACTGAGGAAAAAATAAACCATGTGTTGAGGAAAACTTCAACTACTACATTCTACTGAGCAGTCTGATAACCTCAGTCACGGATGATGAGGCAGTGTTTCCCTGGTCAATGTGACCCATATGGCCAGGCAGTTCCATGATGGTCTACCCTGAACCAGGGTAACCAAGCTGTTCCTACTTGGAACGTACAGAGGTTACTATGCAAGGCACCCTGCCAATGTCTCTGCATCAACCTGATCTATCCCAGAGACAGTGAAAAAATAATAGACAGCCCATGCTGCCAGTAAACCCAAACCTGGGCTGACAGACTGCCCCATTTCGGAGTTTTACGGGGGTTAATAAAGAAACCTTACCTGCCAGCTTCTCTGAACCAGGGTCGATTTGCTTGTTGGAGATTCAGCTAAGTTCCATTTGCAGACCCTGTCTGTCATGTCATTTCTTCAGCTGGTGTGATGTTAGATAGCTGATGCCGCTGGCCAACTCCTCTAGTAGTGGCCTTATGCGACTCGTACATCATGCATTAAAGCATGGGATTCAGGCACATAGTCATGTTCGGAGTCATGTTCAGAGTCAGTTCCATACTGATCTCTGACACTCCCTTTACAGTGGGAGAAATAGTGCACCCCGAACCAGGCGTTGCCACATGCGTATGACTCGAACTGCCTGTGCATGCTTCCGTAACACGGAGCATATTTTGTGGCACCATCTCCAATAGTCTTTCGAATGGGAGGAATATTACAACCCAGAACCAGGAGTAGCTACAGGCATATGACTTGAACTGCCTGTGCATGCTTCCGCAATACGGAGCATATTATTTGGCACCATCTCCAACACTCCTTTTTATCTGAGTGGGAGGAATATTGCAACCCTGAACCAGGAGCTGCCTCAGACGTATGACTTGAACTGCCTGTGCATGCCTCCGTAACACGGAGCAAATTATTTGGCACCATCTCCAACACTTCTTTCATCCGAGTGGGAGGAATATTGCAACCCTGAACCAGGAGCTGCCACAGGCATATATGCATATTCTTTGGCACCATCTCCACCACTCCTTTCATCCGAGGGGGAGGAATATTGCAACCCTGAACCAGGAGCTACTATCTGACATGCCTCCGTAACACGGAGCATTTCTCGTGCCACCATCAGATTCATCAGATGTTCTAATTGAGACAAACGGCCAATCACATCTGCCATAGATGTGGGGACAGAATCCCCTTGACCCAAATCGTCCGACAGGACTTGTCCCACAGACTTGGTTTTGACTTTGCCCCGACTCGGGGTTGTCAGGCTGCTCCCTCTAGGAGCCGAACCGGGACTAGCTGTGCAGATCGGTGCTCTGTCGGTATCATCATTATACTTACCAGACAGGTTGCACCTGCTAGTGACTCCGAGTCCTTGCTCCCTTCTGGATCCTCAATGGAGTATTTCAGCTCTGGCCCCCACATGACTTGGATGAGCCGGTATTATAATCGGAGTCACCTCTTCCCGATAGTCCGCTAGACAGAGTGGAAGAAATACTACAACCCTGCCAGGCGTTGTCACAGTCCATATGATTTAAACAGAAGCATAGCCCCATTGGATTAAAGATTCGACTGCTTTGTCGATATCCACATGGTTGGGGTCTCTTATGAAAGATCTCCAACAGTCCCCTCCACTGAGTGGAAATTATCATGACGGAACCCTGCACTAAGTATTGCTCCACAGGTGTCTAATAGACACAGCTGAAAAAAGGCTTCCCAAGCCAGGAGCTCTTTTCTGGAGCCTCAATGGAGTTCCTCCGAACAGCTGCCCGCTTCAGTGGAGCCCCATTCTGTGCCGTAATGTCAAGTCACAATTTAGTACACCATATTGTGTATGATAATAAATGTCCTATCTGCTGCGATAGTCACAAACGTGACCGAAACAGCAACCGCTATTAAAACTGCCAGCTCTATTTTTAACTACCTTAATTAGTTCTTCAGATTTTGACCAATTAAAGAACTATGTGTAGTATATCGAAGTGCCCCTGCGAATAGAGCACACACTATATGCTGGTCTCCAGCATATGCTGCCTCAGCAGCATTTCTATGTTTAAAAATTTATAGGCGCTATGACAGCTGAGCTTACCTAGCGTTCGCTGCCCTGGCCGCGGCTAACACCGGCCGCTGTTATCTTTGCAGCGATTCGAAACCTAGCTGCGGCTATATTTAAACACTGTCTGCTGCTAATCTTAGCAGCAAGCTCCCTAGCCGTGCCGGCAGCCCCAACTCCTAATGGAGTTTCCACGGTGGGTTAAAATCCGGGCGCCTGCTCCCGTATAGAGCCCAAAGCCGACAGGCAATAACGAAACCGAGCTCCAAATTTGGCCACGTGCTCCCGTTCGGAGCTGCAACGGCGGCGGCAGCCACCTCCATCAGCTGCTCCGGGACCACAGTCGCAGCTCACGTGACTTTGATATAAAATGGCCCTCTGGTTCTTATTAAATTTTTCCTCTTATCTTAAACCTATGCCTCCTCGTTCTTGATTCAAAAAAATGAATGACTAAGAGTCGGTGTTTCAAACTAGTGAGCAAGTCAGATAATTCTTGAGAAGTTTGCATTAAATATTTTTTTTAAAGGCACTTGCAGTGGAAGTCCAAAACAGAACAGCAGAAACATTAATTAAATAATTATTCCAGATGAAGTTACATTTTCTCCCATCATCAAAGGCATTTATTTTGTCCAATGCTTATTGATCTAAATTTCTGAAGTTATTAACTATCCTGTGCAGTTTGCAGCATAAACAGTTTCAAATATCTCCCAACGATACTGCAAACAAAGCAAAATTATTAATCAGGAATTGAGAGGTAAAATCTTCAACCAAATGGTTTTTCACTGCCATGTTCAATTGAATTATCAGGGATTTTTCAGTCATTTTTCAGGTTAGGAAAATAAATTCACGTTTGCATTGTTAAATAAAGGTATTGTTTTTTTGTACAAATTTCAATTTTTTAATGGAATTTCTAAAGTCAGAAAATAACTCCCAAAACCACCAGTTACATGAGTAAAGATGGAAACTAACGGAACAACATGGAAAAAAAAAACACTGCAATTGGACAGATGCATAGAAAAGCCAGCCAGATTGAGAAACACAGAAAAGTGGCTATTCTGTAGTGATTCTGTATTTGCAAGATAAATGTGCACAGACATTTCATTGTCTTCACAAACAATAAAATCTGTGCTGTGTCATGATAAATACACTTTCAAATGAGGAAAGCCAAGTGTTTGTCCTTTATTTGGCAGCTAGCAATGAGAAAATTTGGTCAGAATCATCAGCTTTTTCATTATTAAGCAATCCATTCTGGAAATGTATGAATGTGACCATTCAGTGAAATAACAATCATCTTTGATTGGGTATTGTGACGTTTTCAACCAAAGGGATGTAAATATTAGGAGGCAAAGGGTTAGAAAATAAACCTGAGGGAAAATTATTCAGATGGCTGAATTTTTGCACCTTGTTATGTAGGGGCTCTGGAGGGTTGGGTGAACGTGATTGGAATAAAAAGGACAGAATTTGAGTTTATCACTTCTTCTTGCGAAGGGCGTGCACAGCCTAAAGTTGTAGGACAACTTGTTCTATTTGATCTTATTTGATTGTGCACACCAGGTTGATTGCATTCGTCGAAACAGGACAGACCGCATGAAGATTGCAATCTTTCACCCCGAGTTTAATACTTGCCACGTCCGCACACGGAATCCATCACTCTTGTGTCCCTGTGCATTGGAATTGCTATACCAGGTAATGATGCAACCAATCAGGATACTTTATGCAGGGTATCTTCAGATGTTTTTGAGTATTTGGTGACACATAAAACCACTTTAAACCTCTAAGAAGGTAGAGATGCTGGACAAAAGAAAGATCATCAAGATGTTAACACTTAGGAATTTGAAACTGCTAACTGCCTCCATTGCTGACCCACCAAAAGAAAACAGGCATGTTCAGGGCTCTCGCTTAACGTTTTTTCCCTGTTGCCAGCCGGGCAACCTTGGCAGCTTTTTAAGTTGCCAAATGACATTTTTCGTGGTCATTTAAGATGGCTTGCATGACGAGTGCTCGGACGAAGTGCGTAGTTACCAGTCGGAATTATGCTCAATGAAGCATTCACATATTATTTCTGCTTCAAATAAAGTCACAAACTAATATATTCACCAATCAAGACATGATATATACCACAATGACATGCAGCAAAATTATAATACTGTATCTCAACTCTTTTTACATATTGCAATTAATGCAATTTTTATTATTTCTTTCAACTTCCAAACAAAAATGTGGTTGGATTATTCAGCGTATGATCAACCTGTGTCAATAAATCCTGGACCTTGATAACATATATGCTTAACCATGTACACTACAGACTGATGCAAGCATGTTTTCTGTGAAGGACCGAAAATTATCATGACATGGCCATAGCATGGGTCGTTAATGCTATTGGTACAGAAACACTCTCGCTTCCCACATTTGATACAAATACATCGATAGACGCTCCTGAACACATCATCAGTGATGTAACCTGGGGTCATTGGGTGTTTCGGGTCTTTCAACATCAGACACCCTCACCCTGGCGACCCAGCCGTGGTTGATCAGACCACGACTTGTGTTCAGGTGGCATTCGCTCCTCCCCATGGACCTCCTCTCCTGATCCAGAGCCCTCTCCAGGCCATCTCCGCTGCCTCTGTGGTGTTCTTGATGGCTCTTCTCCTCGCCGCTCCGTTGATGCCCAGTGCACTCAAGGCTTTGTAGAGCGATTGCCCTGCAAAACCTGCATGTCGTTCGAATGTTGGAGTAAACTGGAGCACCCGTAGAAATGGGCATACACCTCGCCTTCCAGCCCTGCTTGTGGCAGTCTATGACCAGCTCTTCATACTTGGCCATCTTCCTCTCGTTGGCCTCCTCCAGCGGTCCTCCCACGGCACTGTCAGTTCCAACAAGACGATGTTTTTGGTCGCCTCTGAGACCAGGAGGATATCTGGCCTCAGGGTGGTCGTGGCAATGTGCTGTGGGAACATCAGCTGTTTCACCAGGTCTACGGAAAGCTGCCAGTCCTGCGCAGTCGCCAGGATTCCTGAAAGATTCCTGGCTGCTGTGGTTTTTGCTGCACTCCGGCCTTCACGAAGATGATCATCTGGGTGGTGGGGCGTTCTTGTCTGCAGCTGCTCATTCCCCTGCTGATGGCTTCTGCAATGGATTTAAGAACCTGGTCGTGACGCCATGTATACCTGCCCTGCCCAAGAGCCTTTGGGCATCAGCTCAGGATGTGTTCCAACGTCCCCTTGCCTAAGCATTGCGAGCAATCTGGAGATTCCGCTTTGCCCCAGATGAAGAGGTTTGATGGGCTGGGCAGGACATCATACACTGCCTGGACCAGGAACTTGATGCGCTGTGGTTCTGCCTGCCAGAGCTCAGTCCATGTGACTTTTCAGTCCATGGCCTGCTCCCACCTTGCCCAGGCACACTGCTGCCTCAATCTAATTGCTCTGGTACACCTCTCCTCCTCCACCACTGCCCTCACTTCCTCCTGGACCAGCCTGCGCCTCTCCTTCCCCTTGGACTTGTCAAACTGGGGAGATGGGAAGATTCCCAGGCCTGCTCTTCCCCGAGTCACTGCTCCCACCAGGACTCTGTGGCGTATCCGAGACTTGCACCACGGCTTCGCCGGCTCTCCACTTCCTCCCAGTTTTCACCTCCACCCCTGCTTGAGCCACCTTGGGGTCGCTGGAGTCCCTGTACAGCATCACCTCTCTGTCCCGAGCCACCTTAAACTCCTCCTCCAGGGACTTCAGGGGCAGCTGGAGCTTGGTGTTATTTCCGTAAAGGGCGATGCTGCTAAGGCTCCTGGGCAGTCCCAGCCACCTTCTGAGAAAGCTGCTGACTTTCCTCTCCAATCTCTCTACGATCGATATTGGGACTTCGTAGACAAGCAGTGGCCAGAGTATCCTTGGCAGGATACCATGCTGGTAAATCCATGCCTTGAACTTGCCCGGAAGCCCCGATCGGTCCACTGCTCTCAACCAGCTCTCCAGCTCCTGACAGGTTGCCTGGACAGATGCTGTATCCTTCAGGCTGCTGTTGAACACCTTGCCAAGACTCTTCACTGGCCTTTCGGAGACAGTTGGGATTGGTGTCCCTTCGATGTTGAAGAGGAACCTGTCCATGACTTTGCCCTTCTTCAGCACCAGTGACCTTGATTTTTCTGGCTTAAACCTCATCCTCGCCCATCCAATCAGCTTCTCCAACTCCTGCAGGATCCACCTGCCTCCTGGCACTGACTCAGTGGTGACAGTCAGGTCGTCCATGAAGGCTTTGATTGGTAGTTGGCGCATTCCTGAATTGGTCCGAGGGCCCCGGCACTCTGGCTCAGCAGACTTGACAACCATGTTCATCGCCAAGGCAAAAAGGATCACAGGGATGGTACAGCCTGTGAAGATCCCAACCTCCAGTCTGTGCCACTCTGATGTTACTGACCCTGATGAGACTCTCATGCTGAACTGGTTGTAATAGTCCAGGATGAGATCTGCCACCTGGCCCGGCACATGATGCTCGGCCATGACTGTCTGGATCAGCTTGTGCGGGATGGAGCCGTAGACGTTGGCCAGGTCAAGCCAGAGGACTGTCAGGTCTCCCTTGTTCTCCCTGGCTTCTCTGATGAGCTGGGTCACCACTCCCGTGTGCTGTAGACACCCCGGCACTCCAGATAAGCCTCCCTTGTGCACTGAGCTGTCGATGTAGCCATTGCTGGAGAGGAAATTGGTCACCCGCCTCGCCACTATGCTGAAGAAAATCTTGCCTTCAACGCTTAGCAAGGAGATAATTCTGAACTGATCGATCTTCTTGGAATCTTCCTCCTTTGGGATCCAGACTCCTTCAGCGAATCGCCACTGCTGCGCCACTTTTCCTCTCCTCCAGATGACTTTCAGGATCTTACACAGCCGTTTCCACAACAAAATATACATGTTGCAAGGAATGTTCTAAGGCATTTTATGATAATAGCTGTTAAAACTGACTATACCCATCTGACATGTTAAACATTACACTAACTAACAAGAGATGGCCAAAGGACATAAATGCAGCAAATGTTTGGTAATATATTTAAAGGTGTCAAGACGCCACATTACCAGACATTTAGATTAGATGTATGTTGCAATGAAGATACCCAGTTCGTAAGGGACTGAAGTTTAGGGGTAACATGAGGGGGACTTCTTTACTCAGAGAGTGGTAGCTGTGCTGGAAGTGGACGTGCTTTGGCCAGTGCTTCCAGTGAAGGTGGTGGAGGGCAGGTTCGTTTTTCTCATTTAAAAATAAATTGAATAGTTCTTATGGATGGGAAGGGAAGGAAGGGCGCCACTTTTCCTGGTCTGAGCGCAGGATATATGGACCACAACAAAATAGGGGAGATTATGTGTTCGGCACGGAAACATTACAAGGGTCGAGATGGCACCTTTGGTTTCCAGACATTTAGATTAGATGTTGTTGCATATGAAGTTACCCATTATAAGCACCATTTTCAAAAAGAATTGTTGATAAACGCTTTTTCCATCATTCCCACTTCAGAATTAACGTTAAAATTTCAACTGAAATATCTCCTGACCAAATTTGTGATGTATATGACTGACTGTAGAAGTAAAACCTGGATAAATCCAACGTATAGTTGTGAATGTTGCTCATTAAATAACTACAGTACTGATACTCCATATTAACAGCATTGATTTGCCATTAAAATGAATTTTGTAATAACGTGTCAGTGACAATCGAACACAGCGGCTTTAATGTTTCACGTGTTTAAAATTTAATTAATCCATCTTAATGGATTAAAACAAATAATAACATTGGGAATTAAAACATATTTGATTGCATTCCGTTATCAAACATAGCCAATGTCAGCTCTGAAGACATTTCCAGCACAATATGGTCGGGAGAGGGGTGTATAAATCAGTGCAGGATGGATAGATGGTGGGGGGGGGACTGGTTTTGGCACGTCTCCCTCCTCCGATCACCGCGCTCTATCCTCAGTCCTGCCTCCCCCTACTTCCGCCTCTGACCGACACCTCCCTCCTCCAAGGGTTTGTTTTGAAAGCACCGTTGGCTCCTCTATAATCTTTGGTTGGCGGAGTGGCAGCAGCGGCTGCTAACAGGCCGAGCAGGGGCGGGGTGCGGAAGGAGGAGATGGGGCCGTCGTCGCCGCTGCTGCTGTGCCGGGCCCGACATTCGCTCCAACCCTCCGTCACGCCACACTTAGCATCTTTCCCACAACCGTCGCCGACACAAAACGTCATGTTCGTTTTCTCCAGAGATGCTGCCGGACCCGCGGAGTTACTCCAGTTTTTTGTGTCTATCTTCGGTATAAATCAAGTTGCCAAGCCGGGCAAAAGGGCTCGCCGTTTAGGTTGCCTGGCGGCACTTTGAGTGGTCATTGGCACCCGGGGAACCTTCAATTTCGAGCCGTGATGTTATCTTTTGACCCCCCCCCCCCCCCTTCTAGAAGTCAACAAATTGTTCCTTGGCTTTGCTGATGATGAGCAAGTAGTATTTATTGCAGCAGTATTCACCCATGTGTTCTGCCTCCCTTATACTGGTGTGAAAAGTGTGGAACATGCAGCCTTGGGGCACAGTTTAGTTGATGGTTATTGGGGAGAAGATGTTGTTGCCAATCTGCCCTCACTGATGAAGAAGTTAAGGATTCATTGCAAAGGGAGATTCAGAGACCCATCTTATGGAGCTTGGCGACTAATCTGGAGGGGATGATTGTGTTGAACGATGAGCTGTAGTCGATGGAAAGCAGCCTGACATTTATTTTCCTGTTATGCTGATGGTCCAGAGCAGAGTGGCGAGCTAGTTAGATGGCATCTACTGTCATGTTTTTGTAAGAATAAGCAATTGTGGTGTATCTAGGTTATTTCTAAGGCTGGAGTTGATTCATGTCATAACCAACCTCTCAAAGCACTTAATTCGGATGAAAGTCATTGTGGCTGGTCACCATGCTCTTCCTGGGCACGGCACAATGGATGTCTTTTAAAGCAAATGGGAACCGAAGACTGCAAAAGTTAGTAATTGAAAATGTCCTTGGATACTACAGACATTTGGACTGCACAGGTCTATAGCACCTCACCGGGCCTGCTGTCTGCGTTGGTCTCTTTGCATGGATTCGCCTTCTTGAAAGATGCTCTGACGTCGACCTTAAAGACTGGGATCATGGAGTTGTGGGAGCTTGGATAGGTGTCATTATTTTCCCCTGTCATCTGGCCGTGATCAATCAATCAATCAATCAACCTTTATTGTCATCTTGCAAGCAACAGTTGTACAGTGCAAAATGAAAAGACGTTTCCCAGGGAATAGCGGAACATCGCACATGAAATTTAAAACGTTTCACACATAATAACACTAAAAACAATCCAGTCCCTGATGGAACAGTATAAATAAATAGTTAAAAGCAGGTAAAACACAACGTTAAAATACAATAAACCAATCATAAAAATGTCCGGGGCAGCTGATTTGAGTGGCCAGTGCCAGTTATTAAAGTGTCCGTGCCAGCCGCAGAATCAAGTGACTGTGAGTACAGAGTGACTGTTTAGCAGCCTCACAGCCTGTGTTAGGAAACTGTTTAGCAGTCTTGTGGTCCGGGCTTTGATGCTTCGATATCTCTTGCCCGATGGCAGGAGATCCAGGTGTGTGTGGAGGGGGTGCAGTTTGTCCTTAGCAATTCTCTAAGCTTTTTTCAGACAGCGGCTCTGGAACAGTTCTTGTACCGAGGGTAGGGAGACGCCAATGATCCTCTCTGCTCCCCCCACTACCCTCTGCAGAGCCTTCCTGTCCGAGCAGTTGCAGGTGGAGTACCACGTATTTATGCAGTACGTGAGTACAGACTCCACCGTACCCCTGTAGAAAGTCCTGAGGATGTTGGTGGGGAGTGAGGCCTGTTTTAGTTTCCTCAGGAAGTGCAGTCGCTGATGGGCCCGTTTGACGGTCCCAGTGGTGTTCCTGGACCAGGTGAGGCTGTCTGTAATTTGCACACCGAGGAACTTTATGCTCTCCACTCTCTCCACTGCAGTGCCACTGATGTTGAGGGGTGTATGCTTTGGCTGCGCCCTCCTGAAGTCGACAACCATCTCCTTTGTTTTGTCGACATTTAATTCTAGATTATTTTTGCCGCACCAGTCCACTAGTTGTTTTACTTCCTCCCTGTACATTGATTCGTCATCTCCGCTGATGAGTCCCACCACTGTTGTGTCATCCACGAATTTTATGATCTTATTGTCCCTGAATCTGGCAGCACAGTCATGTGTGAGCAATGTGAACAACTGCGTGATCGAGCCTGAAGTGTTCTTGCCAACACGGACTGACTGCGGTCTCTCTGTCAGAAAGTCCAAGATCCAGTGACACAGGATACCGTGGAAGCTCTGCCATAGCTGTTAAACATCTGTTTGGGACTCAACTTGTTTCTTTGCATGGTTTCCTTACGAGATTTACTAGGTTACTTGGCACTCTTGTAATGGTTGGGACAGGGTTCATCAACATTAAAAAAAGTGCTAAATTTGCCCTCACAACTGTTAGACTAAATATTGCAATACAGTGCTCTTTCACATCAGGGCACCACGATGGCACAGAAGTAGGGTTGCTGCCTTACAGCGCCAGAAACCTGGGTTCGATCCTGACTACAGGTGGTGTCTGTACGGAGTTTGTACCTCTCCCCGTGACTGCATAAGTTTTATCAGGGCGCTTCATTTTCCTTCCACGCTCCAAAGACGCACAGATTTGTAGGTTAATTGGCTTCGGTGAAAAGTTTAAATTGTCCCTAGTGTGTAGGATAGTGCTAGTGTACGGGGATTGCTGGTCGAAACGGAATTGGTGGGTTAAACGGTCTGTTTCTGCGCTGTATCTCTAAACTAAACATTCAAAATATAATTTTAATAATTGAAAAATGTGGTTAAAGTTAGCTTAGTTATTTCCAATATTACTTTTCACAGGAATCAAGTCACCGTCCAGGAAGATGGATTCATCTCATTTCCATTTTCCAGTGATATTATCAAACGTTGTCTGCAAAATGTAGAAAATGTTGGTAATATTCATAATTGGTCACGTTCAAGATATTCACTGAATGTTACCTGCATCAGCATGAACATTTGGATGATATTGTTATGCGTAACAGACTATTATTTTTATTTATCACGACCAATAATAGAATCATATGTGTCACAAATCATTCAAGGTCTTATCATAATTTCTTCACAATTAATTCTGTTGAATAAACATATTTTGGGGTCTAATATGTTTACCTTACATTTGATAAACTTGTCACAGCAACTGAGTGCTTGGGTAATGCAGTAATTTATGTGACATGTCTTAACATGCTTAGTGACATACTCCAGTCCCACGTTGCCTGTTCCTTAACCATGACATTTAATTATAACCAGGAAAGTATTATATTGGAGTTGTTTATTACAGAACAGTACAGAGATGGATTGTAGCAGAAAAGGTTTAGTAGTTTCCCTGAGTCTCAAGGTGGCTTTTAAATTGCTTTCTGACAAAAAGAGAAACTGCTGTTCCCACAGACGTGACTAGTTGAATTGCATTCATGTTGGTGCGTTTGGTATTGAGATGAAATCCATGAATATTGCTTGTCAGCTTGTTTTCCTCAAAACATTTATCTGTTCTCTGAATGGAATATTTTAAATATTTAAGTTAAATTTAGAGCAGTTTTTAAGAGCCGTTGAGAGAAAGCAACTGACAATCACGATGTTTTGAGGCGTATATGATTGGTAAAATAGTTCACCTCTGATTTCCGGTCTAGCTGTTGTTTGCAATAATAATAATAACTATAGGTAGGAGTTGGTTTGTGTGGATTGGCTACTTCATACTAGTGATTTTGTGTAATTTTACAAACTTTCCCAAATGTGCTATTAACATTCCACCTACATTGCTTAGCCTCTTTTGTTTCATTTAGCCACTTAGCCACTTAGCTTCTTTTGTTTCTACAAGGAAAGATGTAGATTGGCTATTTCATATTAGCCAATTATAGAGCTTGTTAGTAGTGACTGCCTAGTATGTGCTTTATATTATCAAGAGCTTGCCTACGCTAGTTAGTATGAGTAGCAGCTAGGAAATGTAATGTCTGCATATCCTTGCTGTAAGTAGATTTAATAAACATGTGTGGTATCTTTATTTGTGTTTGTGTCACCTCATTACAGTTTGCATTGGACTGTATGCATGAATGAATACTTTATTGTCACATGTGACAAGTCACAGTGAAATTCTTTCTTGCAAACCCGTGGTATGCAAATATTCGCCACATAGAGCGCTGACAAAGTTACAAAGTATACACAGAATCCAGATATACACAGATGCAGAACTGAATGAATGAAATTGATGATTAAGTTGTTATAAATGTTTATTCCACTTTAAAAATCTAATCACTTGTGCAGTAATGAGATCATGCAAATATGCAGTGCTGATTTACAGTTTTTAACTTGGTGATGAATAATGCAGTATTCAGTTTAGGTTTAGATTTAGTTTTATTATTGTCGTGTGTACCGAGATATAGTAAAAGCTTTGTTTTGCATGCTATCCAATCAGATAATACTATGTATAAATACAATCAAGTCAAATTCAAATACAATAGATAGAGCAAAGTGCAAGGCACAGTGCAGAATAGCGTTGTCAACATTGTACGCATCAGTTCTATGGACAAAGTCCAATGTCCGCAATGGGGTACACATGAGTCGGACAGTACCGCAGTTAATGGAAGAACCATTCAGAAGGCTGATAACAGAGGAGAAGAAGCTATTCCTCACTCCAATGGTGCACACTTTCAATCTACAGTATTTTCTGCTGACAGCAGTAGGGAGAAGAAGGAATGACCGGGGATGGGGCAAGTCTTTGATTATGTTAGCTACTTTCCGAGGCAACGTAAATTGTAGATAGAGTCATTGGTAGGAAGTTTGATCTGATGGATAGACTGGGCAACGTTCTCAACCCTCTGCAATTACTTGTGGTCTTGGGCAGGGATGTTCCCAAATCAAACTGTGATGCAATCCAACTATGCTTCCTGAAGTGGATCTGTAAAGGTTTGTAAGAGTCACTGGAGACATGCCGAATTACCTCTGTCTCCAAAGGAAATAGAGGTGTTGATCTGCCTTCTTAGCAGTGCATGAGGTGGAAGGTTGCAACCTTCACGTGGTCCGCCCTGTTTCGACGAATGCAATCAACCCGGTGTGCACAACCAAATAAGATCAAATAGAACAAGTTGTCTTACAACTTTAGGCTGTGCACGCCATACGCAAGAAGAAGAAGAAGCAGTTGCAACAATGTGCGTGGTCGACGATATATTGTTGGTCATATTAACACCAAAAAACACAAAGTGCTCAACCATTTTCACTTCGACACCATTATACTGATTGGGGAATGCACTCCACCACACTTCCTGAAGTTGATAACTAGCTCCTTCATCTTGCTGACATTGGGGAAAGAGCTTATTGTTCTTTCGCCATGTTACTTGGTTGTCTATCTCTTTCCTGTTCTCTGTCTCGTCATTGTTTGTGATTTGGCCTACCACAGTGGTGTCATCTGCAAACATAGATGGAGTTAGAGCCACATTTGGCCATACAGTTATGCGTGTATTGGTAGTAAAGAGGGGACTGAGAATGCATCATTGTGGGCTTCCTGTGCTGAAGGTTATTGTTTGGCCAGTGCCTAGACCTGAGTGCGCTGGCCAGGGTGCAGCCCTGACCTCACCACATAAGTAATCAATGGGCATTCTGTCCAACCCACTAGTTCTCACAGACATTGCTAGTCCTCACAGACAAAGCATCAACACTGGACTGGAGTGCCAATAGAGGCAGGTATTCATGTTTGTTTCCTGTTACCCGTATTCCAGACACAGCAGCAGGAATTACATGCTTTTGGTTCATGTCAGATTCCCGGCAGCACAACAAAGTGCCTGAACAAATGTATTTTGTGAAATATGGTGTGGACTATATGTGTCTTTTTACAATACTGCACACAAAAATGTGACAAATGGGGTCAAATTTCAAATTCCTTCAAAAAAGTTGACAAGCACTTTATTGGGTTCATAGTATCAACAAAAATATAAGAAAATAAAGCATATTGATGGCAATTTTCTGAAAATGGCATCAGAATACACAGGTAGATAAAAATGCTGGAGACATGCTGGAGAAAAGCGGGTTAGGCAGCATCTATGGAGCGAAGGAAATAGGCAACGTTTTGGGTCGAGACCCTTCTTCAGACTTCAATACCCAAATACATTTTGTGTAACGGGTATTGCGTGGTGTCCACCAGTAATCTGGTTGGATAGTAAGTGCACATATTTCTTATTCCATTCTATGTTTATGAATACCACATCTATATTAGTCAAATTCTCATCTTGTTTGTGTGTATGTATATATGTGTGTGTGGGTGTGTGTTATCTGGGCACAATCTGCTTGATTCACATTTCCTTATAAACGCTAGGCCACAGCCTTCTGATTTTCACACATTCTGCAGCGGCAGACTTTCATATCTTTCAGGAAATTAGCTCCCTAGCAGCTAAATGGATCAGCATGGTTGCAAGCTCACTCACAGAGACCTTCAGAGCTTCTTCACAGATATGGCTTCAAAACACAGTCTTTTGATGAACAAATGCTTTATTGCTGATAGAAAACAGTAAGATACATCCACATTTCTTACGACTCGTTAGTATAATCTTCATCGAACTCCAGCTTATTACTTTAAACATTAAACAACTCCTAGTGTCTCCGTTACACTGGAATGATCTCCTTTAGATCTCGCATGGACCTCCCATGGTCGAAGGGTTAACCTTCCCATTGTCTCTCCAAACTAATCTAAAAACTAAACATCTGTGCAAGTATCTAAGCTCCAAACACGCCGAAAAACACGTCATAAATCCCACCCACAATATAAAGGGCAGTCTAAAATTTAAAGGCACATGCCATCATCAATGATGCAAAACAGGCCAAATGGCCACTAAATACCTGCCCCTAATTGCTCCGAGTATATAACGAGGCAATTAATAAACATTAAAAAAAGTGCCAAAAAAGGCTTAACATGTATCAAAAGGACAGGGATGGCTCCTCGTCGGGAAATTTAATCCCCGGTGTACCGCGTGACAGGCGGGGATACTAAGCACTATACTAACGAGGAAAAAATAGCATGCATTATATATCTGCAATCAGAATTCTTCATCGACTCTTCCATCCTCGCTTTCGCCTTCTAGAAGCAAGCATAACTTGGTTATTAATCTTATTAAAACAGTGCTTTTAGTTCAAAGTCGTATCGTGCATACCAAACCCCTAAAATCAGGCATGATACCCAGTATATAGTCTAAAACATAATAGTCCAAAGCTTTGATTGCATGAAACGTCTTCTTCCATCTGTCCAATCAACTCATGGATGTGTTGTAACAGTAATGTTGAAGTGTGAAAATCCTTCAAAAGAATAACAGGATCTTTAGCAATAAAGTTCACCGTTAGGTTTGATTTAATGTCCGGATCATTAGCAGAGATTTCAAATTCGCAGCTCAAGCTTTGGCCATTCTCTGTCTGGCTTGCAGGGAGATTTTAGTTCATCGATCCATCTCTTATCGCTTAAGAAATGGTTCACTATCGGTTCTCTGGAAAGTTCATTCACAGAATTTTCTTCTGTGTTAACATATTTAAGTTGTACAACATTAATAACTCCCAGTGCTCTTTCCATTGGCAGATCGTCTTTGTCCAAATCCAACTCACTGGTTTCTTTGGCTCTATCGTCTAGTGGAATGTTTTCATAATTGTCGCTGTTCCACTTGGAAAGTGTAAATCCTCCTTTATTGCAAAGAGGTCAGATGTTCTACTGGTAGAATTGCTTCCTGCTCAGTAGACATGGATTTTAAGCAATCATTCTTGCAGAAATTATTCTTCAAAGAGATTCTTCTTTCATGAAATTTAGTATTCTCGTCAAACTTGCTTTTCAAAGTCTGGGTAGGTTGCTCTGCCATACGACGATTATTTGGCAGATTAACACTTTCTTGTTTGAAAGGTAAGTCCACACAATAGTGTCCAACAGTTTTCACTGAGTAGTTCATAATATCCATGAACTTCAACTCTTCATTCGACATCTCTTCAGATGGCTCGCTGGTACTTTCGTTAAAGTCATAATTGTATGGTTTCATCACCGGCTTTTCTAATTTATCAGTAGACATTTGATTAACAGCACTGGTAGGATAGTTCCTCTGATTTTTGTTTTTGTGGTTCCTTTTCAAGGAGCCATCGATAACCCATCCAAGTGGGGTTTTCGTAGCATACGGTCCATCACCTTCGCTCCTAACAATCTGTATAGGTTCCAAAGCCTTCAAAACACTTGTTCCAATAAGTAGATCAACACTAGAATTTATTTCAGATATCTTGACATCCTTCAAGTAAGGCCATTGCTTCAAGACTTTATGTCTTGGTATATTTTGTCGACCAACAGGCATAGTTCCATGCGTAAACACTTCAGATATTGGTATGAAATTATCTTCATCCAAACTGGATATCTCCATACTCGTAATGTAATGACTCATGCTCTCTTTATCTTTGGTCATGGTACGTAATCAAATCTTAGTCTCTTCTCCTGTGATATTCAATCTTCTCGTCAAGTTTTCTGTGCAAAAGGTAGTCGAATTTCCGTGATCCAGAAAAGCATATGTTTGCAACACTGTATTCGTCTTACTGTTCCTTACCTGTACTGGTAAGATAGAAAAATGACAAGCTTCTTCCCCAGCCCCAATATGAGCAGTTACTTGAGGCGAGGTAATAGCATTTCTAGTAGCTGGCTTCTCGCCCTGTTCTCTTTGCTCCGGTTCATCGTCTTCTATTTGCTCTGGTAACTCATCATCCATTTGTTCCAGTTCTTCTTCTTCTTCTTCTCCGGTATTCTGGTAGCTTTGCTTCAGTGTAAAGTGCTTCAGGATGATATTGCTTGCACTCATAACAAATTATAGGACTTTTAGAGTCACTCACCATGTCACCATTTTCAAACATCCAAAACAGATTCCCTTCTCTTTCTAGAAATCCATCTTGTCTTCATATTCTTTCATCTTGAATCTACGACACCATCTTATGGTGAGACCAACTTCATCACATAACAAACAAAATACTATTTGCTTGCTAGTAGACACATTTCCTTTCATTCCATCTGTCTTTTCCACAGGAATGGTCGTGATAGCAAAATAATATCTCTTAGGTTCAGATCTTTCTTCATTTTTGGTAAAAGTAGAACCTTTGTTAGTTGCAATCGGTTTACAGTCTTCAATAGTTCTGTAGTGTGGCTCTAACATGTACCGTACTTCCCTGTCCAAGAATTCCACCAGGTCTGATAGCCTGGCTACTTGGTTCTTTTCATCTCTAATTTTGCCTATTTCGTCTCTCCACTTTTCTCTCAGTCTTCTGGGCAATTTGTTAAAGATGATTCTAGTATTACTCGGAAGATTCATTTCTTCCATGTGGCTGAGATTTTTCATCGAGCTACAACAAACTCTCAGAAATATTGCATAATCACTCACTGCATCCCCATCTCCCGGTTTGATTTCTTTCCAAGCATGGGCCTTTTCTATGTAAGCGCTAGCAATCCTCTGTTCATAACCAAAACATTGTTTAAGTAATCTTCTCGACTTTTTATAGCCATGGTTGCCTTGCTCTTTCTGACAACTTTCTACAAGCTCTTTCACACTTCCACCTGTGACGGAAGTCTTCTTCGATTTAATCTTCTCTGTCCCACTCTTATTTCTCACTTGCCCAACAACAACATGGTAACCCCCCCCCCCCCCCCCCCCCCCCCCCCCCCCCCCCCCCACCCCCCCCCCCCCCCCCCCCCCCCCCCCCCCCCCCAAAAAAAAAAAAAAAAAAAAAAAAAAAAAAAAAAAAAAAAAAAAAAAAAAAAAAAAAAAACAAAAAAAACAAAAAAAAAAAAAAAAAAAAAAAAAAAAAAAAAAAAAAACCCCCCCCCCCAAAAAAAAAAAAAAAACAAATGGGAAATAAAAAATAAAAAAAACTTCCCCAGTCACCAAACAACCCAAAAACCCCCCCCCCCCCAAAAAAAAAAAAAAAAAAAAAAAAAAAAAAAAAAAAAAGACTGGTATTTAACCCCCCTCCTGGAGGTACCGTTCGACTTGATGTAGCGGCAGATTTTCATATTTTTCAGGAAATTAGCACCCTAGCCGCTAAATGGATGAGCATGGTTGAGGGGGTGTCTTCGAAATGCATGCAAGCTTACTCACAGAGACCTTCAGAGCTTCTTCACAGATATGACTTCAAAACACTGTCTTTTGATGAATAAATGCTTTATTGCTGATAGAAAACAGTAAGATACGTCCAAAGTTCTTACGACTCGTTACTACAATCTTCATCGAACTCCAGCTTATTAATTTAAACATTAAAAAACTCCTTGTGTCTCCGTTACACTGGAATGATCTCCTTTAGATCTCGCAAGGGTTAACCTTCCCCATCATCTCTCCAAACTGATCTAAAAACGAAACTTCTGCGCAAGCATCTAAGCTCCAAGCACGCCAAAAAACACGTCATAAATCCCACACACAATATTATGGGCAGTCTAAAATTTAAAGGCACATGCCATCATCAATGAAGTGCAAAACAGGCCAAATGGCCACTACATATTCTACTCACATTTTTCCCCTCGAGGCGAGAAACGTCTTCCCGTCGCATTCCCACATATTTCCAAACCTTTTAATCCTTTAAAGTTTTAAAAACAGCCCGAAAACTCAATAATTAAAAAAAAAACCCTGAGTGACAATGGATTTGCATGGCAGGACACTCCGGGAGGGAGGGGCCACTCCGGCACTCGAGCGGCAGCCACTGCCGGTGCCCGACATCTGGTGGCGAGGGTGGAGCCGTGGGCCCTGGCTGGAACCGAGCATGGTGCTCAAGCTGGAGTGAGAGCCAAGCCCGGGGCTTGGGATGGGGCCGTGACTGGGGTCGATAAAGAAGCCGCCGCTGGAACCGAGGACGAGCCTCGGTCCAGGGTCAGGGAGGGTGAAGTTGGAACCTGCACTTGAGCCCAAGCAGCGGCCGAGCTGATGGCTGGAGGCTGCCGCTGGACCCAAGGACAATCCTGGGTCTACAACCAGGGCCGGGTCGAGTACGAGAACCAGGCCGAGTTCCAGGCCCTGGCGCTGCTCTAGAACCTGGGTAGGTCCCTGGACAGGGAATGGGAGTGATAAGAGAAGGATTAGGGAAATGAGGAGGGGGGTGATGGGTTCTCTACCCCTCCCTCTCTGCCCCTCTCCATCTCTATTCCCACCCTTTCCCTCTCTACCCCCTTCCCCTCCCTCTCTACCCCCTCCCCTCCTTCTCTACCCCCTCCTCCCTCTCTACCCCCCTTACCTCTCTGCCGCCTCTCCCTATCAACCCCCCCTCTCTACCTCCCTCCCTCTCTAACCCCTCTTCCCTCACTAACCCCCCTCCCTGTCTACTACCCATGCCTCCCCCCCCCCCCTCTCCCTCTAGGTCTGGGGTCTATGGGGGAGTGGTGGAATATTGCATTTGGGGACCAGCCCTCCCCTGTGACGTCGCTCGCCCCCGTGGTTTAACTTACGGACATCTCCTAGTAAGGATGAAGATATTTCCCTCGATCTTTTTCAAAACGTATAAGTATGAAGGGCCGTATGAAGTTTATTTATGAATTAAATATACATGACTAAATGTGGCACAGTTTTTAATGTCACACTTTTGGTGTCCAAAATGGTGGGAAAACGATGAAACTTTGTCTGTTATGGAAAAGGTTTTTGACTTTTGGTCTTGAAGTTATCATATCATCACATCATATATCATATCGTATCTATCTATCTATCTATCTATCTATCTATCTATCTATCTATCTATCTATCTATCTATCTATCTATCTATCTATCTATCTATCTATCTATCTACCTCTGGGGCCATCTGACCGACTGCCGTCCGGCGCCCTTCCTGCCTTTCAATTCGTGCCCGATACTCGCAGATGTCCAATCGGAATGGCCGATGCTCGCAGATGTCCAATCGGAATGGATCCATTTGCATGTACGGCTGCTGGCTGCATTTCTTCCTTTGATTCATTGCCACACCCAATCCAGACGCTCAATCTCCGAGATATTTTCCATTTCGGTAGAGATTTCGCTTTTCTTTCTAAGTATCCGCTCCTCATTACATTTCGTCGTGTTGAAGTGCACGTTTTTAATCAAATTCTTCTCCCCCCACCCCCAAGTATTTCAAAAATAAACTGGCTTCTCCAT
Source organism: Leucoraja erinaceus (assembly GCF_028641065.1). Classification (NCBI taxonomy): domain Eukaryota; kingdom Metazoa; phylum Chordata; class Chondrichthyes; order Rajiformes; family Rajidae; genus Leucoraja; species Leucoraja erinaceus. The sequence continues at coordinate 73,013,231 of NC_073382.1, forward strand.
TTACATGTCAGCTTCCAACACACTTTGAAACAAAGTTGCAAGACAGGAACATTCTGAACCTTTCACTGCTGCAGCAGGCAGGGGAGGTGCCATTGCATTTTTTTTTAAATCCACTGCTGAGGGAGGCAGGGCAATGCTGGAATCTTACTTTTGGGAACGGCTTCAGTTCCATTGGAGGAGACGAGTGCATGGTGGAATATTGGGTTGGTGGATCACACCATTGGGGGAGCAGACCCAACGGGTCTGCACTTGGTCTAGTTAATATATAAAACTCAAACCCATCCGTCCGCCTGCAGTACGGATCCCTTCCTGCCTTTCGATTCGTTCCCGCCGTGCGATGTCACAATGCCCGATGCTCGCGAACGTCCAATCGGAATGGATTTGCATGTACGGCTCCTGGCCGCGTTTCTTCCTTTGATTCTCCGCAACTCCGAAACCGGACGCAGAATCGCCGACGTCTTTTCGATTTCGGTAGAGATTTCACTTTTCTTTCTAAGTATCCGCTCCTCATTACATTGCATCGTGTTTAAGTACATTTTTTTAATCAAATCCTACACCCCCCCCCCCCCCCACCCTCAATATTTCAAAAAGAAACTGGCTTCTAACGCATAGAAGCAGCACCAGCCCCAGCCCCCTGGTGAATGTTCCATCGTGTGATGTCACAATGCCCGATGCTCACAGATGGCCAATCGGAATGGATTCATTTACATATGCCTTTGCAGGAGCCCCAGCCCTGGTGAACGTTCCATCGTGTGATGTCATAATGCCCAATGCTCAAATACATTGTTGCCATAGAGAACGCTCAGCGATTATTCAAATTCTTCACTAACTGTCATTCTGACATGAGGAAAACATTTTTCACACAGAGAGTGGTGAATCTCTGGAACTCTCTACCGCAGAAGGTAGTTGAGGCCAGTTCATTGGGGATTAGGGGAGAATACGTGTTCGGCACAGACTAGATGGGTCGAGATGGCCTGTTTCCTTGCTGTAACTGTTATATGGTTAAGGTTCACCAGACTGATTCCTGGGATGTCAGGACTTTCATATGAAGAAAGACTGGATAGACTCGGCTTGTACTCGCTAGATTTTAGAAGATTGAGGGAGGATCTTATAGAAACTCCTGATTACATTTTGTCGTATTTATGTACACATTTTTAATCAAATCCTTCTCCCCCCCTCCCAATATTTCAAAAAAAAAACTGGCATCTCACCCATAGAATCAGCCCCAGCCCCTGGTGAACGTTCCATCGTGTGATGTCACAATGCCCAATGTTCACATATGTCCAATCGGAATGGAATCATTTACATATGCCTTTGCAGGAGCACAAGCACCCGCTGAACGTTCCATCGTGTGATGTCACAATGTCCAATGCTCAAAGACATTCTTGCCATAGAGGGAGTACAGAGAAGGTTCACCAGACTTATTCCTGGGATGTCAGGACTTTCATATGAAGAAAGACAAGATAGACTCGGCTTGTACTCGCTAGAATTTAGAAGATTGAGGGCAGATCTTATAGAAACATACAAAATTCTTAAGGGGTTGGACAGGCTAGATGCAGGAAGATTGTTCCAGATGTTGGGGAAGTCCAGAACAAGTATTCACAGTTTAAAGATAAGGTGGAAATCCTTTAGGACAGAGATGAGAAAAACATGTTTCACACCACAGAGAGTGATGAATCTCTGGAATTCTCCGCCACAGAAGGTAGTTGAGGCCAGTTCATTGGCTAGATTTAAGAGGGAGTTAGATGTGGCCCTTGTGGCTAAAGCGATCAGGGGGTATGGAGAGAAGGGAGGTACAGGTTACTGAGTTGGATGATCAGCCATGATCATATTGAATGGTGGTGCAGGCTCAAAGGGCCGAATGGCCTACTACTGCACTTAATTTCCCTCTCCCATGTTTCCCTCTCCTCAACCCTCTCACTCTCCCACCCATCCCAATCTCCCCCACCCCCTTCCCTCTCTACCCCACCCCTTCCCTCTCTCCACCCACCCCCTTCCTCCTACCCCTCTGTCGCTCTTCCATCACTCCCCCTACCCCTCTCCTCCTCCCTCCCCACTCTTCCATGTCTCCCCCCCCCCCCCTCCACTCTCCCTCCCCACTCTTTCCCCTCTCTCCCCCCCCCCCCCCCCTCCCACTCCCTCCCTCCTCCCCTCCCTCCACATCCCCCCCTCCCCCACATCTCTCTCCCCACCCCCCTCTCTCACCCCCCTACCCCCCTCTCCTTTCCCTCCAAAATCTGTCCCGTTTCTCCTCTCTTCTTCCCCTCCCTCCCCTCTTCTCACCCCCCCCCCCCCCTCCCCCCACCTGTGAGTTTGGGCGGTGGTTAATATGAGTGCTCCCCCCCCCACCCCCCCCCCGCAAACGCTGTTGGGGAAACAGATTATTAAAACTCTGCGTGTACGTGCGTGTGCGCGTGTGTGTGTGTGTGTCATTTTCCCTTTGAAACGTATCTTCTCGAAAACCAGACGCCGAAACGGAAATGTTTTTACATATTTCCGTAGAGATTTTCCTCGTGATTTTAGAAATCCACTCCTCTGTACATTTGGTACATTATTATCCCGACTTTTTTAATTAAAATTGTTGACCAATCTGACCTTTTTTTAAAATCTGACTGCTGCCCAGCTGCTGACATTACAATAACAGTGAAATTTCTACATTTTCTGGTTGAAATTTTTATTGTGATTTCAAAAGTCCAAACCTCTTTGAATTTGGTCCATTTTTTCTCGAGAAATTTTCTCGAGAAATGCCTTTCCTCGTCACCCCCCCCCCCCCCTCCCCCCCCCCCCCCCCCGCCGCTCTGGATTAATGCAGCTGATGTCAACGCGCATGCGCAGTTTTCCACAATGTGCGTTTGCCCACTCACCCCCCCCCCCCCCCCCGGTCTTCAAAAGATCGAGAACGTTCTTCAGAACAAAGATTCTACAGCTCAGCTCCACTATTGTTCTGCAGATCCCGAGCTCAGAGGTGCCTCACATGATGAAGCTTCTCTCACTCATGAAGCCCCTCCCATCCCCCACCCGCTCATTCCAGCTGTGAGTTTCCAGAGAGTCAGAAGCCACTTCTGTTTCTCTCTGCATTTCGCAGCCTAATCACTCGCCCGGGCTCCCCTCCACCTCCCCCCCCTCCTCTCTCTCACCTCCTCCCCTCTCCTTCCTCCCTCTCTCCCCCTCTCCTCGCTACCCATCACAGGGGACGACCTCGTCTCCCGATCGTCTGTCGTTCCCCCCCCCCCCCCCCCCCCCACCATGGCCTGGCCCGGCTCTGTCAGGCTGATGGGTGCGCTTCCCTTTGCGGAAGCCACGATCGGTTGGTCCCCCCCTGCTGCTGCTTTCACCGTCCACAGATTGCTCCATGCCTCGCTCGGGCTGCCGTGTGTCTCTCTCTCCCTCTCCTCCCCTCTCCCTCTCCCTCTCCCTCTCCCGCTCCCTCTCCCTCTCCCTCTCCCTCTCCCTCTCCCTCCTCCCTCTCCCTCTCCCTCTCCCCCCCTCCCCCTCTCTCCCCCCTCCCCTCTCCCTCTCCTCCTCTCTCCCTCTCTCTCCTCTCTCTCTCCTCTCTCTCTCCTCTCTCTCTCTCTCTCTCCTCTCTCCTCCTCTCCTCTCTCTCCCTCCCTCTCTCCCCTCCCTCTCTCTCTCCCCCCTCCCTCTCTCTCTCCCCCCCTTCCTCTCCCCCCACCCCCAACCCCCTGCCCTCCCCTAAACCTCCTTCCCCTCCCCTCCACCCCTCCCCTACCCCCCCTTCCCTCCACCTCTCCCCCTCCCTTCCTAACCCTCTCCCCCTGTCTCTTCCCCCCCTCTCAGCCGCCCTTTTCCCATCTCTCTTCTCCCCTCTCTCTCCTCCCATCTCTCCTCTCCCACCCTCCTCCCCCTCTACCACCTTCCCTCTCCTCCTCCCCTCCACCCCCCCCCCCCCCTCTCCCTCTGTCTCTTGCCCTTCTGTATCTGCCTCTCTCTCTGTGTCTCTCCCCATTCTCTGCCCTCACTCTCTACCCCCCCCCCCCCCCCCCCCCCCCCCCCTCTAGACGCGCCTGCGAGTTGGGGGCTATGTGTCAGTGGATAGGGCGGTTATGGGGTAAAAGGAGTAAATTAATATAATAATATAGGGAGGTAGTTAGTGTGTGTGACGCTGCATTTTTGTGAAGAACAGTGTATTGGTGTAAAAAAGTGAATACTAATCTTGTATGTCAAAAAACTCTCCAGCATTGTAAAAAGAAACATATGCTCAGACTGCAGGACCAGCTTGCTGTAGAGAATCAGTGGAAAGTAGGTACTGGTGTAATGATAAATATGTTAAGGTATTCCAAAATCTAAATGTAATTCTGACTGTTGATTATAAGAGCTATTAAGCAAGTGTTTTGAGTGTAGTGCGTGATTAAGCCTTTGAAGCCAATGGTGTATCAGCATCAAATGAGAATTGAAGTCATTCGTTCTTGGCATCTGGTGATCACCTCAACTGCATTTATTTATGACTTCCACATCAAGTGCTGTCTTCCTTTTTCTCATCCTCTCCCTTACCCCACCACCACAAAACACTGGACATCTGGCCTCCTTCCAACTGCAAGCTTTGCTAAAAACTATTACATGTTTAAAGACCTTCATATCAAGTGAAATAACAATCTTTTAACATAATTTTATGTTTTTTGTTTTGTGTGGTATATATAAATTTCAATGCCTATTGTATCATATTTAGTATATTAATAATAATAATAATAACTTTATTTATAAAGCGCTTTTAGACAACATCAGTTACCACAAAGTGCTGTACATGGGAAGTCAACAAAAAGTTATTACAAACTACTAAAACCATTAAGACGACAGGACTATAAAAACAGTAAAAATTAAAAGACATTAAAAGCACTAAAACAGGAACAATGTCTCAGCCAGTGTCGAAAGCCAGTGAATAAAAGTGAGTTTTTAGGGAGGATTTAAAGATGGACAGTGAAGGGGCCTGTCTGATCTGCAGCAGCAGGGTGTTCCAGAGTGCCGGGCCAGCAACAGAAACGGCTCTATCCCCTCTGAGCTTCCGCTTAGACCTCTAACTGTGGTCTCTAATTGTGATATTAATCACAATTAAGAGTAATTGCTAAATATTGATATTATGCATTCATCCATTGTGTATGTTATTATTGATTTTCACATATTCTGGCTAAAAAGTGCAATACATTTTACAATTAGGCATGAATTATGAGCTTTACCCGCATAAAACAAATACATTTCTGAGCTTTAGAAAAACTGTCATGATTGAACTGTCATTAGACCTAACCAATTTACACTTTAAATGAATATAAATAAAGCATTATCAATTTAATGTTTCATTCCATCACATCTTTTAGTAATTTTTAAGTATTGTTCTTTTAATTTTAAATTTATAATTTTACATGACGAGCAGGTGGTGTTTCTTATTTGTTTCTCATTATATCAGAGCAAGGGCTATTTGGACCATCAGATCTATGGGGGGCTCCCAATAGAACAGTCCCCTCAATCATATTCTCCCTCATCTTATTTCCCTGTAGCCCTGCAATTTCCCTGTCTGACAGATTACTTAAGCTTACACATTATAGCAGTTGGGGAAGTAGAGAAATATAATTTGTTGGAATAACATAAGAAATGAAAGACCCGAAAAGCGTCATGGTATTATAAATGGAGGATTATCATTTTTTGCAAGCGGTTCCCATTGTAGGTATGGCCAGATAAGGAAAAGTTGACTGGAATGCATGACAGAAAATAGAGAAATAAATATTTGTAGAAGGACTTGAATGGAGCGACGTGTTTTTCTTACAGATCTAGATAATTACAGGATATATATTTGTATTTTCGCCACCTTGAGTTTTCTTATATTATTAGTTCCATGTAAAATCCCATCTGATGAATGATAATCTTTTCAAACAGTTAACAAATCAAGAAATCATTAGGTAGAAATGGAATACTCGGATGTAAATGATGACACTTAATGCAGCAATAGAATTATTTAAAAAAAAAACTGACACAAGTGGATTTCCTTAAATAACCAACTGAAATTTAATAATTATGCTAATTTGATAATTTGCAATCTAAGCTTCAGTGTAGTGAGAACGCATAATGACTTAATTGTGTGCTCAGCAACAGAGTTGAATTTTAATTGTAGCTATTTACTTTTCAAGAGGATTTTGATGTTTTGCATTTTGTCATTGATTGTATCCTCACTATTGGTGGAGGCGTAAAATTATGTTGTATGAATAACGGTAGTTATAAGTGCTGTTGATTTCTTATTTTGTAATTACCTTGACCAATTTAACTCAACCGCTACATGTACTAAATATGGTATACCAGTACAATCAATAACATGCTTTTCTTAGAATACTCAGCAGAGAAAATGACCACACAGCCCAAATATTTCATGCCATGTTCCATGAGAGTTACTAAATGTTTCCTCTCTAATTTTATTAACATCGCAATCCATTCTCCCTTGTGTACTAATCTAACTTCCCCTTAGATGCATCTGTGAAATGCCTCCAGCATTCCCCGGAGTAGTCAGTTCCACAATTACAGAGCAACGTGTAAATAAAAAAATAAGTTGTAATTTAGGAAAGGGAGCAGCCAATTTGTAGGGCATAGTGTTGGAGTAGCAGTGGATCAGGCAGCATCTAGGGACGGTTGAATAGGTGCTGTTTTGGGTTGGGATTCTTCAAACTGCTTGTAGGGGTTGAATGCTGAAAGGACGTGTGGGCAGGTCAAAGCCTGGCAAGTGATAGGTGGATACAGGTGAGGAGGATGGATTAGCAGCAGAGTGGAGTCAGAAGCAAAAGCTCGCGATGGAAATGAAATAAATGTGTGTCAGAAAAGGAAAAAAAGAGGAGTGAGTTGCAAAGCTGGAGGGAAATATGTGGTTGGAAATTGTCAGGGTAAAGGGGAAAGTGCAGGGATAAAAGATAATTGGGGACATGGAGATGACTGTATAAAGGAGGGGAAGGGTGCAGGGTGGTGGGGGAGGGGGGGTGATGTGGGAAGTGATGTGAAAATTGTGAGTGCACTGGGGTGAAGGTGGGGAACAGGAAAGAAAGACGGGTTAGGTGTATTTACTTGAAGGTGGAGAATTTAATGTTCATACCGTTGGGTTGCAAGCTACCCAAGCGCAATATGAGTTGCTGTTCCTCCAGATTCTGTGTGATCTCACTCTGGCAGTGGAGGAAATGCGGGGCAAAAAGGTTAGTAGGGGAATGGGAGTTGAACTGGTAAGCAATCATGAAATCCAGCAGTCCTTGGTGGACTAAGCACAAGCAGTTGGCAAAACAGTCGTCTAGTCTTTTCAAGCTTACTCTTCTCACATCTGGTGGTGCTGTTGCTAGCTGCCTCCGCCCACGGTCTGGCTGGCTTTTTTATTTTGTTACGTTTAAAGTGTGTCTTTTAGTTTTTTTTCAGTATTTTATGTGGGGGGAAGCGGGTAGGGTAAGGGGGGGAACCGTCCTTCAGTTACTTTCTGGCGAGGATGCGGCTATTATCCGAGTCCCGTCCTCGCCCCCCTCCCCCCCCCCCCCCCCCCCCCGCGGCCTACCAATTGGATTGGCACGGCATTTCCTCCCGGACTGGACCAAAGCTTCAGCAGCGGCGGCGAGGCGCTGGAAACATCACGGAGCAGGCGAGGCCTTACCCGGGATCGCTGCTTGGAGCTCCAAAGTGTTGGGCCGCTGCTCTAACATCGCGGAGCTCCCAACGCGGGCGGCGCTGATTTTGGCATCGCGGAGTCCTGGGACCCTTTGCCGTGGGTCGCCAGCGCGAATCTCCGCTGGGAAGAAGGTACAATGCGGGGCTGGGGAACGATGAGGTTGGAGGCTTGGGAGGGCAGGGAGACGGAAATGATGAAGTCAGTGATAGTGCTAGAGATAGTGGCCTGGTGCTCGTCTGTGGTCCAAGGATAAGTATCTTCTTATGCTCATTTGATGGGTTCTGTCATCACAGGACTTCTTCAAATTACGACAGATTCCCAAGAACTGTTCGTAAAATCATCAAATAACAAAACAGTGCACGGTAGAGGACTGTGGGAAACATAAGGGAGAGAGCTTGCACGGGAAAAGCACCTCACAATCAGAGGTTCACCTGCACCTCCTCCAACCTCATCTATTGCATCCGCTACTCTAGGTGTCAGCTGCTCTACAAGCGTAGGCTTGGCGATCGCTTCGCCCAACACCTCCGCTCGGTTCGCATTAACCTACCTGAACTCCCGGTGGCTCAGCACTTCAACTCCCCATCCCATTCCGAATCTGACCTTTCTGTCCTGGGCCTCCTCCATGGCCAGGGTGAGGATCACTGTAAATTGGAGGAGCAGCACCTCATATTTCACTTGGGCAGTTTCACCCCAGCGTTATGAACATTGACTTCTCTAATTTCAGATAGTCCCTGCTTTCTCCTCCCCATCTCAGCTCTCCCTCAGCCCACTGTCTCAGCCTCTTCCTTTCTTCTACCCACCCCCACCCTCACATCAGTCTGAAGAAGGGTCTTGACCCGAAACGTTGCCTATTTCCTTCGCTCCATAGATGCTGCCTCACCAGCTGAGTTTCTCCAGCATTTTTGTCTACGTAAGAAGATACTTGATGCTTTTGGGACTATCTTCAGCCTAATATCAATTTGATTTACTGTGCCTAATATCAATACAAGATTGAGTGCACTGGTTACCACAAAATCTGTCGGCTTGGTAACATCCCTGTTGCACTGCTGAAGTCTTGGGCTTTTGCCAAGCTGCACACTGACATCAACCTAGCAAAGTGGAAAATTGGCTAGCTCTGTCCTGTCAACAAAAACATGACAGATCTGATCCAGTTAATTACCACGCCATCTCAATCGTCAGCAAATTGACTCAAAGTGGTGTCGACAAAGCAATTATGCAGCACTTACCCATAACCTGTTGGAACACTGCAAGTGCTCACGTTGGATTCTCAAAGACAACTTAGTTTTGAACTTGAGTATACCCTCAAACAGAAGAGTTGAATTTGAAAGGTGAGGTGAGATTGACTGCAGTTGTTATCAAGATAACACGTGTTTACCTGTGCTTTATAGATGACGTAATCCCATCAACTTCAGCAAGTAATGGGAATTAAATGGAAAACTCTCCACCTAGTACAGAGGAAGGTAATCTTGATTGATCAGCATTATAAAAGTAAAACACTCCTTCACAGTGAATTGTGTGAGAGATATGAGGAAGAAAGAAGACAAATGAGTGAACGATTCATAAAAGAAAAAGTACAATTTGATTTAATAGATATTTTACAAAAGAATTCATATAAGTGCTATCAAATCCTATTGCTTTTTCTCAGGGTAACCAATTTGTTTGGAAAGATATAGGTTATTAGTATATGTAATAATGTTATTTGATCCACACTCCATACCAGTTGGTGGCGGTAATGCACTAAAAAGTTGTTTGCCAACCGCCAAAAAAAACTACATAGAAGAAGAAGAACAGTGAACTGTGCCACCCTGGGGAGTGTTAACAGAGTACATGTATAAAGCTTCCTGAAAATTGTGTTGCATGAAGATAGGATGGTGGAAAAGACTTGTGGGGTGTAGGAAACGTAATGGTGACCTTGTAGGAGTGTATAAGATCATGAGTGGTATAGATAGGGTGAATGCATGTTTTATTTTATCCAGGGTAGGGGGAGGGAATTAAGAACTAGACTAGAAGGCACAGGTCAAGGTGAGAGGAGAAAGATTTAATAGGAACCCACGGGACAACTCCTTCACACAGAGGGTGGTGCATATGTGGAATGAGCTGCCAGAGGCAGTAATGGAGGCAAGCACAATAACAATATTTACATGTCATATAGACAGGTACATAGATTAAAAAAATGGCTAGAGGGCCAAATATGGGCAAATGGGACTTAGATGGGATGGCATGGATGAGCTGGGCTGAAGTGCCTGTTTCTGTGTTATATGACAATGATTTAAGTTGGCAAGATGAAGGTCATCGCAACATGACATAAACACATTTTAAATTCAGTTCTGGAAAGAATTTGCATTGTAAATATTTGTATTTTTAATGGACTTGCAGAGCATAATGGCTTTCCTGTGAAGATGCATACATTGACAAAGATTGCAAACCAATAGATAAGGGACAAAAAGAAAGCATCGCATGACAGAAAAAAATATAAACATAAGTGAGCACGGTGCAGTGTACTTGACAAGCCTACTCAAAAACAAGCTTTTGCAATGTTTCAAAAAGATTTTGGCTGGACTGTGGCTGAGAAATTAAGGCTGCGATCTCAGGAAGGTTTCAAGATTATGAAAAGTTAAAGTATAATAATGAATAACTTTGTTTCCATCATTTCATGAGTGGTATAGAATAGCTCATTTGCAGAGAAAACAGACTTGATGCTTCTCAACTATAAGTAAATAATTCTGCATTGTGCTCCTCAGTAAGATGCATTTCCATTTGGACAATCCTAATTGATGAATTTTAAAATTAAAGTTATAATTTCATGTTTTAATTCTAATTCTGATTCCATGTTTGTTGCTAATTTGTGACAAATTTCACGTTCTTCTGCTGGTCCAGAAAGTTATCCAGAAAGGGATGAGAGGGGATCTCATTGAAACATATAAGATTGTTAAAGGCTTGTTAGAGGGATTGTTAGAGGCAGGAAACATGTTCCAGATGTTGGGGGAGTCTAGAACCAGGGGGCACAGTTTAAGAATAAGAGTAAACCATTTAGAATGGAGACGAGGAAACACTTTTTCCTCACAGAGAGTGGTGAGTCTGTGGAATTCTCTGCCTCAGAGGGTGGTGGAGGCAGGTTCTCTGGATGTTTTCAAGAGAGAGCTTCATAATGTCCGAAATGAGAGGGAACCATGGCTGTGTAGGCCAGTCGGGTACCACCAAAACTCCTGAAGCGGAGTCCTGCTTGATCTTGGTCAAGCACCGACTGATGAGGCTGAACGGGGGAAATGCATATAAAAACACTGCGCCCCAGTGTAGCGAGAACGCGTCTACCGCTACCTCCCCTGGGTCTGGTTCCCATGAAACATACTTCGGTACCTGGTGATTGAGTCTGGATACTAACAAATCAATATCTGGCATCCCATACCGAACAACAATATCATTAAATACATCATGATTCAACATCCATTCTGTGTTGTTATTGAATTTGCGTGACCTGGTGTCTGCCACCATGTTGAATCTGCCTGGCAAGTAGACAGCTGAAACCCAAATGTTTCATTTAGTGCACCAGTGCCAAATAAGGTTAGCCAATCTGTCACAAGATTCCGACGATTCCACCCATATGATTCACATATGCCATTGCCGTGGTGTTGTCAATCTGAAGCTGAACATGTAAGTGATGCTTGGTGGTGCAATAAGCCTTAAGCCCATAAAATGCTCCTAACAGCGCTAAATAATTAATTCCATGTGATTGGAGAATAAATGCCTCATGCACATTCCACCTGCCTCCACAGCTGGAGATAGTATCAGCAGCACCCGAACCTAGGGCATTAACATCAGTCTGTAAAATGGCTGAAGGTGCTTCAATCAGAATTTTGTTGGAACAATTTGAAATGTTTCTTATCCACCATTCTACTTCAGCAATGGCTCCAGCTGGCAATTGCATGGGTCTGTTGAAATGACCTGCATGTATCCTGAGTGGCTGTACCTTTGCCCTCTGTAAATGTTGGTAATGCAAAGGTCCATACTGTGCAGCTGGAAAGGCAGCTACCAATTTGCCGATCAAGCTGGCCATATGTCCAATTGAAGGTGATTGCTTCCCCATGAGCTTGTTACAGCCTTCAATTAAATCTAATATCTTGCCCTTAGGCAGAGTCACAGACATGTGAGTTGAATTAACTGTGAATCCCAGATAATCAATAACTTCAACGGGTATCAATTTTGATTTAGTTGGATGAATGAGAAACCCCAATCTCTCAAACATGAGTTTAACAGCTGAAACAGATAACTCAGCTGCCTCCCGGGTTTTTCCAGTTGTTAAGATATCATCCAAATAAGCCATTACAATATGACCCTGAACCTGGAGTAGCCCCAATACTGGTTTTAGCAGCTTTGTAAATAATCTAGGGGCTGAGGTTAACTCATTAAGCAGCGCTTTAAATTTCCATTATTGCCTCATCCAGCTAAATTTCAAATATCTCCGATGATCTTTATGAACAGGCACTGAGTAATATGTATCCTGTAGATCTATACATGCCATATACAGGTGCACAACCTTTTATCCGAAGATCCAAATAACGAAAACCTCCGAATAGCGGACATTTTTTTCGGTCCTTGAAGAAAGGTCCTTGAAAACGTTCACAGAGGGCGGCCCGCAGAGGTGACAGCGGAACCTCCGGTCGGTCCTCGAAGAAAGGGGAACTAAATCCCCATTCATAAAAGAGAAGGTGATGGTATATTGTGCGGGAGGGTTAATAATTGACAATATGCTGCTACCTGCCCGCTGAGTTAAAAAGTTCCCACGGTGGACTCACAGTGTATCGTGAGTCTTGCGTGGGAACTTTTTAACTCAGCGTGCAGGCAGCAGCAGATTGTCGCTCTCTTCAGTTTCACCCCACCTACACCCCTCTGCTTCCCGGCCATGTGTGTGACCCCCTTCCCTCCCCCTCTCCAGCTCCCTGCTCATTGCACCGGCGCGGGGGCTTTGCACTGTCTTCACGTCGGCAATGCTAGCAGCACAGTGCCAGTCACCGGAGACGTCAGGACCAACGGGACACCGATCCCCAAGCCCACTGCAAGCACGGAGATCCCAGAGACCCACAGCCAGCAGCAGCCCAGCCCCGTTCCAACTCCAGAGGAAAACTGCAAACTGGCTGGAGACGTCAGGACCACCAGAAGCCGTTCCCCGAGCTGCACCCCCTCATCGGGACACCGACCCCCAGGCCCACTGCAAGCACGGAGATCCCAGATCAGCAACTCCAGCCCAGCCCCGTTGCAACTCCAGAGGAACACGCTCCCCGTATGGGCAGAAGCAGATGGTGTGCAAGGGACGTCTTGTTCTTGGGGTCGCGCAGCTCGGGCTGTGGGCGAACTGCCACTTGTCGCCGTAGCGGCCCATCGGGGAGTGGATTCCTCTGGAGTTGGAGGGGGAGGGGGGTATTGTGCTGTTTGATCGCCCCCTACAATCCCAGGGACAGGGAGACAGGACGTTCACCGAGGGCGGCCCGCGGAGGTGACAGCGGAACCTCCGGTCGGTCCTCGAAGAAAGGGGAACTAAATCCCCATTTATAAAAGAGGTGAGGGTATATTGCGCGGGATGGTTAATAATTGACAATCTGCTGCTACCTGCCCGCTGAGTTAAAAAGTTCCCACGGTAGACTCACGATACAAAGTGTATCGTGAGTCTTGCATGGGAACGTTTTAACGGGCAGGCAGCAGCAGATTGTCGCTCCTTTCAGTTTCACCCCACCTACACCCCTCTGCTTCCCGGCCATGTGTGTGACCCCTTCCCTCCCCTCTCCAGCTCCCCGCTCATTGCACCGGCACGGGGACTTTGTACTGTCTTCACGTCGGCGATGGCAGCAGGTCAGTGCAGTCACCGGAGACGTCAGGACCAATTGGACGTTGACCACCAGGCCCATCACAAGCACGGAGATCCCAGAGACCCACAGCCAACAGCAGCCCAGCCCCGCTCCAACTACAGAGGAACCTGGGTTGCGGATGACGGGGCGCAGCTCGGGGCGTCGTAGGGGCCCATCGGGGAACGGGTTCCTGTTGGTCCTGACGTCTCCGGCCACCTGCTGTACCACCACCCTTGCAGGAGAGTGTGGTTGTTTGCAGTTGCAGAGGGAGGGGGCAAGGGCGGTACAGTTCCCAGTCTCAGCTCCAGTCCAGGGGGGTGGCCGGAGACGTCAGGACCAACGGGACAGCGACCCACAGGCCCACTGCAAGCACGGAGATCCCAGAGACCCGCAGCCAGCAGCAACTCAAGCCCAGCCCCGCTCCAACTCCAGAGGAACACGTAGGGGCAGAAGCTGATGGTGTGCAAGGTACGTCTTGTTCTTGGGGTGGCGCAGCTCGGGCTGTGGGCAAACTGCCACTTGTCGCTGTAGCGGCCCATCGGAGAGAGGATTCCTCTGGAGTTGGAGGGGGAGGGGGGTATTGTGCTGTTTGATCGCCCCCTGCTATCCTAGGGACAGGGAGACACAGCGGCTTTTTAGACTGGTCGGCAATCACTTCCAAAGTTCTGCCCACACAGTCAGTACACCTCTCCTACACTGCATTTCATACAAACATTTATTCTGCAAGAAAAAACTACATTGAAGACTCAAACCCGCGACCGAGTAACTGCCAGGATCGAGGCGCAAACTCGCGACCTAGCTCGGGGATTCAAGAATCCCCGAGCTAGGCCGCCTAAGGGCATGTAGCCCCGCTAGGGTGACATGAGTGCGGGAGGTGATTCAATGCTGCGGTCACATTTACAAATTCAGGAATTCATTCAACACACTGCATTTCATACAGACATTTATTCTGCAAGAAAAAACGACATTGAAGACTCAAACCCGCGACCGAGTAACTGCCGGGATCAAGAAGCAAACTCGCGACCTTGCGGATATGAGCCGAGCACTCTACCACTCAGCCAGCCATTAAACTCTACGCTAAAAAATTTCCATTCCGAAGACCGACAAATTCTGAATTACGAAAAGTGTCTGGTCCCAAGGCTTTCGGATAAAAGGTTGTGCACCTGTAACACTCTCTGGAAACCAATTGCTTGGCAGTAGCAAATGTTTCCATTTTGAAATGTCTGTACTGTACAAACTGATTAAGTTCTGTCAGGTCCAAAATAATCTGACTTCCACCATCTTTCTTTGGTCTGTGATAAATATTAGATACGAATTGGTGAGTTTGATAAACTGTTTTCTCAATTTCAGCTTTTATATATAATTCTTCAATTTCAGCTTGAACTTCCAAATTCTCTTTTTGTGAGAAAATGAGTGCCTGCCTTGGTGTATGCTGTGTAGGTGGACACAAATTGGGAATGAATTCAATCCGAAAACCCTTGTATACTTTGCAGTATAAACAACTCTGATGTTATCCCATACCATTCTTTCAGAAACCAGTGTAATCTCCCCCCAACTGGTAGGTAATTCTCACTGAATATGTTTCGACAAGAACCAGACCCACCTACCTCCATGGTTACCGGTGGAGTTCTTTGTCCCCTGGTTCTGGTGGGGAAAGGCATGTTTGCCCGTGCTCCTGCTGGAGTGCGCCAGCTACGCACATTAAATGGCCGGCTTGGTCCTTGACCGGACCCGGTTTTTCAGCAAACCGCTTGTAAGGGTTCTGCTGGTCATTGGCGCCTTAATTAGCCCGACGGTTTTTGCCTAGTCGTCCAGCTCCTTCTCCCGTTTTGCGAGGTCTTCCCCGAATAGCAGATTCGGTGGCTGGATGTTACTAGGCTTACACAGGGCAGCGAACTTCGGGTTGATTGTAGGGCGGATGGCGCTCTTTCTAAGGCAGTTTATCTCAAAGTGCACATTGCACATGAGAGCCAGGGCATCCTGCTGAACCTCAGTCAGGTGCCCATCATCCACCGACCTCCCGAACGCCGTAATGCCCGAAGCAAGTAGCTACAGCACCCTTTGCAGCTTCATCTCCTGTGCCCTGATGCCTATTCCCATATGGCCCCAGATGGCATGGTTTACTGCCGGCACTTTAAGCAGGATACAATTAGCCAGGGTGTCGTACTTCTTGGCCGTTGCATCCATGGTCAACTCCTGAAGCTGGTGTGAGGCCAAGTAATTTATGCTGGCAGCCAATTCTTCCCCCAGCGGCACCCCAGAATCTGTTGGGATGGCAAATCTTGCTGCCAGGAATGGAACCTCCGGCTCGTGCCTTCATCCCTTGGGGCAGCCTCCACTGCTAAGCCCACAGATTTGGCGACAGAGTCATACTGACCCGTTATGCTCTCCTCCAAGAGGGAGACATCAGGCAGCCCAGTAGTAGATGCCGCTGGCATGGGCTCTTCGAGAGGCCTGCGCTGACACAATTCCTCCTGCTGGAGTGTGTCTTGATGGAGCATCCTCTCCATTAGGAGCTCCATCCTGGATAACCGACCAAACACGGTATCCATTCTCGGAAGGGAACCCTCCCGACCGGACTCGTCCGAGTCCTCCTGGTGGCTTTACGCCCCACCGGCGCAGCCACGGTACCCTCAGACACCAAGTCTGCAGTCGCTGGTTTTACTATTAGCGACACAGTAGATGAGCTAGGCGGCCACCCGCTACCCGCACTCCCGTGGTCTTTGGTTACGGCAACGGTTCACCTTGCTCTCAACGATTTCTCCATGCTTGGACTTGCCCTCCTGTAACAAGATTTAACAAGTGCAGAAACGACCTCCGACTAAGTTTAACACTTACCTGTTGCTTTTTAAACTTACCGCTGGAGGAGCGCTGCACCTCCCAGCCGGTCGCTGCGTCAGACGTAATGACGCGCATGCGGACTGGCGGGGCTCTTCACGGAATCACTCACGTGACTGTAAAATAACTGCAGGGCTCCACTTGGCTCTGTCACCAGTATCAATTTTTGCACTATTTTCACAGTACTACAGTGGCTACTCCTGATGTCAATCTAAAAAAAGGGATGGATTCGTGATTACGTGTAGCAATATCTGCTAAGTATTATTCCTTTTTTTTTAAGGAATCATCTGATTATTTTGTGACCTGGGGAACTCTAGCCCCAACCCTTAGATACGTTGGTATAATTGATATGGAAACAATTCCATTCTACCTAAAGCAGGATTAACAAAAATGTTTTGTTCTTGCCTGTGATCCTGCTGCAACTCCTCTTCTGTGTTGACCTTGCAGTATGGGGATGGGGTGTGTTCAAATAAACCAAGCTGTCTCAAAATGTTTTGGCATCGATAAATCACATTGCTGTGGGGCTAATAGCTGACAACTGCTTGAAATCCAAGTAGGAACAATGTGACCAGTGCTGCTGTTCATTAATGAAAATGTTATCAATCAAAAAAAGCTGAAGTCTTTGTACACCCATCATAATCAAAGTTTGTAAACAATTTCCATAGTGTCAAACTGGTGCAGGAAAACCACAGAATGTGAAAAATGTGAAACGTTGGAAATACTAAACAGATCAGGCAACATATGCGGATTTCACATTAATACTTGCTTAAAGTATTGAGAACCATAAGCAGGTGTACTAAAAGTTCATTGAATACCACAGAATACTTTTATAATTCAATTAACTTTTAGTACACCTGCTTATGGTTCTCAAAACTTTAAGCAAGTATAAACGTGAAATCCGCATATGTTGCCTGATCTGTTTAGTATTTCCAACATTTCACATTTTTCTTTTATTGTGTAAGATTGTCAACTTTTTGAACTACTTAGTATAATCAAACTGCACTTTGCTATTATATGTAAGTCAGGGGTCAGCAACCTTGTTCTGCATGGGGGCCAGGACGCATGTCTGTGATCGGATAGCGGATACATGGATCCCACCCCGGATGACAGGCATCAAATCACATGTTCACATAGATCCCGCCCCATCCAGGACTCCACCCGGAGCACTGGCCCCTAGTTACGGGCGCTCACGAACATGGCGTACCTATGGACCATTGCCTTTGCTCTGTCCTAAAGGCGGTGGCTCAAATACTCACACTCACTTGTCCCCGGCCTACTGACAACTACGATCCCGACAGTGAAGCCCAGATACAGAAGGTGCGTGGCTGTGCTGGCAGCTTTGTGCAGGATGCGGTGCAGCCAGAGCTCAGCGTTGTTCGGCGGCTCCGCCATTGCGGCTGCCAGCGCAGGCCTCCTTGCATCATCACGCCTGGGTACCGTGGCCTTGGGCACGGGAGATACCGGAGATGACTGAAGTCTGCCGGACGGATGCTTATGGGAAAAAAAAACACGCTGCGGCCTGATGATTTCGGGTTACGGGCCGTATTTGGCATGTAAGCGAAGGATATTCATCATCGCCTGTATTTTGCCAAATATGCTACCAACACTTGCATTTGTGAGTTTTGTATTTCATTAAATTGGTCACTAATTCCTTCTGCAATAAAATAAAAATGGAATGTCAAAATGAGGCCACTTATATGCACTTGGGAACAAAAGGTCTAGTATGGATTGTGTGTGTAAAATTGTTACATTGCCAGTGCACTTCCCTGCTCTGTTTTTTATTTGCCATCCTTATCTCAGTGTTGGTTTATCTTGTTTATCTATGGAACATAAACATTGGAATAATGAGGGGTAGTGTGCCTGAAAAAGATTTTGATGGATTTCTGGATGAGGTATTGCAATGTTTGTTGTTGCACATAGTTTTTCTTAAAATTCTATTAAAAACTATGAACATAGTTTAATCATTAATTTGTAAAATCCTTTATTTTAAAATGTTAATATAGGTACAGGTTTATTACCTTCCTGTGTTTTAAACCAAACATGAAGTATAAATCTTGCAGGCGTGTGTAACACTCGTTGCCCTTTAACCTCAAAAGCTTTATCTGGGGATTTATAAAAATTGGTATGAATGATGGAGAGTGGTGGTATTTTCTCTTGCCATTTCATATCAAAGCTGTACTGAAAAATGGAACATCACATTATATCTGGCACAAAATTCTTTGCAACATCAAAATTGATATCTTTAAAGGATTCACATTGTCAGATGGGATTACCACAAAGCTTCATGCCCAATTTTCATTTGATTTGTTTCAGATATAATACATAGAAAAGTCATAGCTGGGGATTATAGTCCATCTCTTTGCTGCAGTGATGCTTCCATCAACATTTACCTGTCAGAAAATGCATTAGGCTTGGGGCCCCTCCTAATCCCCCCAACACAAAACAGAAATAACAGGGTGAAATATGTGCTGCAGAAAATTTTACTTATCAACTGCTACGTTCTTTCTGAAATCAAATGATGAGCGGCCATTGTCATGTTTCCTTTTAAGCAAATGTGAAATACTAATTCTAAGTGTGAAGTGAATGTTTTGATGCCCACCTTAAGTTGTGCCCCTTTGAATTCCAGCTTCAGAGTGTCTATAGAACTTTCACCTTAAAAATTGTAATCACTTAAAATATGCAAGATGCTACAACATATATCCACTTTTATCGTTTTTACAGCAATGACTTGCAGCCAGTGTTATAACACCTCTGGGGGGAAAATAATAGGAAATACCAAAGATACTCAGCAGGTTGTAGAAGGAAAAACAGGTTTACATTTTGTGTCAATTATGCTTCAGTTCTACAAATACAATTTGTATTAAACCATTAATCCATAACTTTCTTGGAGATTTAATGTAATTTAGTATAATATCTTAGATTTAAATTCTGCATTTGCAGCTCAATATTTATCATAAACAAAAAAAATTAAAATACATTTGGCACAGTTGAGTGTACCAATTAATACATCACTTGTATTAACTCTGCAGTACAAGATTATGTATAAGGGAATAAGTACTGTACAATGGTTTTTCAGAATTAAATCACTTCCTTTAAATGTTCCCGTTGTATTCACACATATAAACTACATCATGTTAAGCAAAGGAATCAATATTTTGAAAATATGGAGCATCTATTTCATTGTAGCATTGTATGCAACAATATGCACTTTATGCATGATCCATTCAAATTTATAATAGGTTGTATGGCTTAATTCATCAGATAATTTTCACACGTATGATGAATTTATATGGAGGTTTATAAATGAATAATGTAGCAGCTCTGCACTATTGAATCTCTGTTGAATATATATAATTTTCTGTTATTAGGTGCTGCCTGTCATTTGAATTGTGATTTAATTTCTCCAAACTAAGTCATCAGTACTAAATCACATGCTGTTGTTATTAATTGTTCACAATAGTTAATTCCTGCATCCCTAACCCAGAAATATAAAAATACTTCCATTTATCTGCCATTTGGTTGCTGTAGGTCTTGGAACTGAAATCATACTTGGAGACTCGAGAGATAACATATGCTAAAATCTTGAGCAAAAAGTAAAATGCTGGAGTATCTCAGCAGGTCATCTGTGGAGAGAATGGTGTGATAAACGTAATCCCATCACCAATCACATCTTCCAACTCGATAGAGACCACACTCTGCAGTTCCTTGGTTCGCTCACCCCTTGCCCTCCCCGGGCTCTTTCCTCTGCAACTGCAGGAGATGTAACACCTGTCTCTACACCTCCTCTCACTTGCATCCAGGGACCCCAGCAGCCCCTTCAGATGAAAAACAGGTTTGTGTACACATAGATACATAGTAAATAGGTGCAGGAGTAGGCCATTCGGCCCTTCGAGCCTGCACCGCCATTCAATATTATCATGGCTGATCATCCAACTCAGTATCGCGTACTTGCCTTCTCTCCATACCCCCTGATACCTTTAGCCACAAGGGCCACATCTAACTCCCTCTTAAATATAGTCAATGAACTGGCCTCAACTACCCTCTGTGGCAGAGAGTTCCAGAGATTCACCACTCTCTGTGTGAAAAATGTTTTTCTCATCTCGGTCTTAAAGGATTTCCCCCTTATCCTTAAACTGTGACCCCTTGTCCTGGACTTCCCCAACATCGGGAACAATCTTCCTGCATCTAGCCTGTCCAACCCCTTAAGAATTTTGTAAGTTTCTATAAGATCCCCCCTCAATCTCCTAAATTCTAGCGAGTATAAGCCGAGTCTATCCAGTCTTTCTTCATATGAAAGTCCTGACATCCCAGGAATCAGTCTAGTGAACCTTCTCTGCACTCCCTCTATGGCAATAATGTCCTTCCTCAGATTTGGAGACCAAAACTGTACGCAATACTCCAGGTGTGGTCTCACCAAGACCCTGTACAACTGCAGTAGAACCTCCCTGCTCCTATACTCAAATCCTTTTGCTATGAAAGCTAACATACCATTTGCTTTCTTCACTGCCTGCTGCACCTGCATGCCTACTTTCAATGACTGGTGTACCATGACACCCAGGTCTCGTTGCATCTCCGCTTTTCCTAGTCGGCCACCATTTAGATAATAGTCTGCTTTCCTTTTTTTGCCACCAAAGCGGATAACCTCACATTTATCCACATTATACTGCATCTGCCAAACATTTGCCCACTCACCCAGCCTATCCAAGTCACCTTGCAGTCTCCTAGCATCCTCCTCACAGCTAACACTGCCCCCCAGCTTAGTGTCATCTGCAAACTTGGAGATGTTGCCTTCAATTCCCTCATCCAGATCGTTAATATATATTGTAAATAGCTGGGGTCCCAGCACTGAGCCTTGCGGTACCCCACTGGTCACTGCCTGCCATTGTGAAAAGGACCCGTTTACTCCTACTCTTTGCTTGCCTGTTTGCCAGCCAGTTCTCTATCCACATCAATACTGAACCCCCAATACCGTGTGCTTTAAGTTTGTATACTAATCTCTTATGTGGGACCTTGTCGAAAGCCTTCTGAAAGTCCAGATACAACACATCCACTGGTTCTGCCCTATCCACTCTACTAGTTACATCCTCGAAAAATTCTATAAGATTCGTCAGACCTGATCTACCTTTCGTAAATCCATGCTGACTTTGTCCAATGATTTCACCACTTTCCAAATGTGCTGCTATCCCATCTTTAATAACTGACTCTAGCAGTTTCCCCCCTACCGATGTTAGACTAACTGGTCTGTAATTCCCCGTTTTTTCTCTCTCCCTCCCTTCTTAAAAAGTGGGGTTACGTTAGCTACCCTCCAATCCTCAGGAACTACTCCAGAATCTAAAGAGTTTTGAAAATTATAACTAATGCATCCACTATTTCTGGAGCTACTTCCTTAAGTACTCTGGGATGCATCCTATCTGGCCCTGGGGATTTATCGGCCTTTAATCCATTCAATTTACCCAACACCACTTCCCGACTAACCTGGATTTCACTCAGTTCCTCCATCTCCTTTGACCCTGTCCCCTGCTATTTCCGGCAGATTATTTATGTCTTCCTTAGTGAAGACGGAACCAAAGTAGTTATTCAATTGGTCTGCCATATCCTTGTTCTCCATGATTAATTCACCTGTTTCTGAATGCAAAGGACCTACATTTGTTTTAACTAATCTCTTTCTCTTCACATATCTATAAAAACGTTTGCAGTCAGTTTTTATGTTTCCCTGCCAGTTTCCTTTCATAATCTATTTTCCCTTTCCTAATTAAGCCCTTTGTCCTCCTCTGCTGGTCTCTGAATTTCTCCCAGTCCTCTGGTATGCTGCTTTTTCTGGCTAATTTGTACGCTTCATCTTTTGCTTTGATACTATCCCTGATTTCCCTTGTTATCCACGGATGCACTACTTTCCCTGATTTATTCTTTTGCCAAACTGGGATGAACATTTTTTGTAGTTCATCCATGCAGTCTTTAAATGCCTTTCGTCAACCCTTTTAGAATTAATTGCCAGTCAATCTTGGCCAATTCACGTCTCATACCCTCAAAGTTATCTTTCTTTAAGTTCAGAACCATTGCTTCTGAATTAACAATGCCACTCTCCATCCTAATTAAGAACTCAACCATATTATGGTCACTTTTGCCCAAGGGGGCACGCACAACAAAACTGCTAACTAACCCTTCCTCATTACTCAATACCCAGTCTAGAATAGCCTGCTCTCTCGTTGGTTCCTCTACATGTTGGTTTAGAAAACTATGCCGAATACATTCCAAGAAATCCTCTTCCTCAGCACCCCAGCCAATTTGATTCACCCAATCTATATGTAGATTGAAGTCACCCATTATAACTGTTTTACCTTTGTTGCACACATTTCTAATTTGCTGTATGATGCCATCCCCAACTTCATTACTACTGTTCGGTGACCTGTACACAACACCCACTTGCGTTTTCTGCCCCTTAGTGTTTCGCAGCTCTACCCATACCGATTCCACATCCTCCAAGCTAATGTCCTTCCTTTCCATTGCGTTAATCTCCTCTCTAACCAGCAACGCTACCCCACCTCCTTTTCCTTTCTGTCTATCCCTCCTGAATATTGAATATCCCTGGATTTACAGCTCCCAGCCTTGGTCACCCTGGAGCCATGTCTCCGTGATCCCAACTATATCATAATCATTAATAGCTATCTGCACATTCAACTCATCCACATTATTACGAATGCTCCTTGCATTGAGACACAAAGCTTTCAGGCTTGTTTTTACAACGCTCTTACCCCTTTTACAATTATGTTGAAAAGTGGCCCATTTTGATTTTTGCCCTGGATTTGTCTGCCTGACACTTTTACTTTTCACCTTGCTGCCTATTGCTTCCACCCCCATTTTACACCCCTCTGTCTCTCTGCTCACTCATTTAAGAACCCCACCATCGCTTATTCTCTGTTTATTATTGTTATCTTCTTTCCCCCCTACATGTTGGGTCTGAGTGCTTTCCTTCTCTGCCTCACACACTGTCTACTAGGTTTCTCTATTTGAGTCCCTCCCCCCAACCGTTCTAGTTTAAAGTCTCCCCAGTAGCCTTTGCAAATCTCCCCACCAGGATATTGGTCCCCTTCGGGTTCAAGTGCAACCTATCCTTTTTGTACAGGTCGCACCTTCCACAAAAGAGGTCCCAATGATCCAGAAATTTGAATCCCTGCCCTCTACACCAGTCCTTCGGCCACGCATTTATCCCAGTCCTTCGGCCACGCATTTATCCTCCACCTCGCTCCATTCCTACTCTCACTGTCACGTGGCACCGGCAGTAATCCTGAGATTGTTACCTTTGCAGTCCTTCTCTTTAACTCCCCTCCTAACTCCCTAAATTCTCCTTTCAGGGCCTCTTCTCTTTTTCTACCTACTTCAGACCTCTGCAGACTTTGTGTCCTGAATTCTGTGCTCCCGATGTCCTCCTTTACATCAACGTAGACTAGGTGATAAATCCAACCCCCAATTTTCTTGTTTCTATTTAAACCATTCCCTCCATCCATATCCCACTCACCGCTTTACACTTCCCTCCTTTCCATATCTGGCACCCTAATTTTTACCTCTAACCATTGTCACTTACTCCAACCATCTATTAGTCATTCCCCCACACCTGTGTCTACCTTCACCTGCCAGGCTTTGCCCCATTGCCACCTCTTTTCCAGCTCTCTATCCCCTCCCATCAATCTGAAGAAATATCATCTGTCCATTCCCTCCACATTTGCTGCCTGACCCACTGAGTTCCTTCAGCAATTTGTATTTTGTTCAAACTCATTATTTGTTCATTGTAGTTTTGTTGCTAATTTTGTTGCATAAGCTTTAGCTAGTCCTGCTTCTTCCCATTTCTGCGAAAGGGAACAGAAAATGTGTAGACTGTGGTCACGCAGAAGAATATGGTCAGTCTTTTTCACTACAATATTGCACCTCAATTCCATCAAGCTTCTTGCTTGGGTGAAATAAAATATGTAGGAATAGTGGGAAATTTATTCCATTCCGGAACTAAGTTCACGCCGTAGACATGGCAGTAAATTCAATTAAAAGTCAAGTCAAGTCAAGTCAAGTTTATTTGTCACATACACATACGAGATGTGCAGTGAAATGAAAGTGGCAATGCTCGCGGACTTTTGTGCAAAAGACAAACAACCAAACAACCAAACAAATTATAAACACAATCATAACATACATATTATTTTACACAATAAATAATGGAATGAAAAACGTTCAGTAGAGTTAGTCCCTGGTGAGATAGGCGTTTACAGTCCGAATGGCCTCTGGGAAGAAACTCCTTCTCAGCCTCTCCGTTCTCACCGCATGGCAACGGAGGCGTTTGCCTGACCGTAGTAGCTGGAACAGTCCGTTGCAGGGGTGGAAGGAGTCTCCCATGATTTTATTTGCTCTGGAGTTGCACCTCCTGTTGTATAGTTCCTGCAGGGGGGCGAGTGAAGTTCCCATAGTGCGTTCGGCCGAACGCACTACTCTCTGCAGAGCCTTCTTGTGCTTGGCAGAGCAATTCCCAAACCAGATGGTAATATTTCCGGACAAGATACTTTCCACCGCCGCTGCGTAGAAGCACTGGAGGATCCTCGGAGACACTCTAAATTTCCTCAATTGCCTGAGGTGGTAAAGGCGCTGCCTTGCCTTACTCACGAGTGCTGAGGCGTGTGATGCCCATGTCATAAAAAAACATATCAAACCTGTGTGTTTCAAACAAATCATAAGTATAACTGCTCTGGCACTGGATGGTGCGCATTTTCCCTTTGTAGGTCACATCAATAGATGCGGCCGCGCTGAATTCTATCTTTAAAACAAAGTCATAGGATGGAGAGGTCTTCTTT
Organism: Leucoraja erinaceus; assembly: GCF_028641065.1. Taxonomy (NCBI): domain Eukaryota; kingdom Metazoa; phylum Chordata; class Chondrichthyes; order Rajiformes; family Rajidae; genus Leucoraja; species Leucoraja erinaceus. The sequence continues at coordinate 73,038,382 of NC_073382.1, forward strand.
AACACTGTTGCTTATTAAAACATAACACTGTTGCTTATTAAAACAAACCTTCAATCAGGATTGGATCAAGAATAACTCGGGAGATGAAATTGGAACATCGCAGAAATGACAAGTAAACGGCAAACTTGTCATACCTGTGGGAACTCGGTTAAAATCTTGATCATACACTTGCAATCTCGTACACAACCACAAGTCTTTCACTCGGGGTACCTCTTGTGTCAACTCGCAACGTGAGACTCAGCTTTTACCTACTCATTTGCCTGCATTTGACCTCTATGCCTCTCTTTTTTCCTATTCCAAATACCATTATAATCTTATAATACAAATACATCCTATAATTCTATCTGCCTCCACTACCTCCTTTGGTAGTTGGTTTCAGATATTCACCACTCTCCATGTGAATAATTTACTCCTGAGGTTTCCTTTTAATTTCTCCCATCTCACCTTGAACCTATGCCCTCGTGTTCTAGACTCCCATCTCCTGGGAAAATTATGCCCCGCTTTATCCTTAGACAGCCTTCTTCGCTAAATACTATTCCATCAAATTTTGTACATTCTCTTCAAAGAAAATTGTATTACTTTACAAAGTAGTTAGTCCATCTTTGGTCGTCAGCATGATTCTACCTCCAGAGCTAATCAAATAGAAGTCTTTGTTCTTAAAGGTTCAGGTTCATTGCGTAGGCCGTGAAATGAATAATTTAAACATTTCTCCAGAAACTTTAAGATTACATGGAGAGGATATTGGTATTTCAGATAAATTCTGTTATTTATAATAATAATTTTCCTTGTTTTATTCTGAGCTTAAGATAGATTTGTTAATGCAAAAGTATCATGGTTGGAAGCATTCCATCCATTTTCTTTATTGTGTTTCCAAAAGTATAATCAAAAAATATACAAATAAACAGCCACAAAAAAAAATCAATTTACAATGCTATCTTTGATTTTAAATTGCTTGCAGTAAACATTTGTTTATATATAAACCTATGCGTTTCATTTAGAATAGTAGCATAGTCAATTGTTTTTGTTCCATTTGTTAGACAAATTATTACATTTATGTTAGCTGCCTGCAGATTATGCTTTGCCCTTTCAAAAATGCTTGCATTATCAAAACTAAATAATCTTCCTATAACTGCCCACAATTTTTAGCCTTGGGCAAAAAATGTGGGAAACTGTTATCATCCTGTTTTATTATTAATGAATATTTGAATTTTGTTTTGCTCTATTTCTTTGGTATTTAAAAAATCATTTGATCATAAATATCAGGCAAAGTAGAAGTGCCATGTAAAGATTTTCCTCTTGAGTTCCTCATTAGTTTTGAGCATAGGTTTGGCAATTATTGAGTGTAAATCTAAAGGTAATTATTGTTATCATCAGCCTTGTAATAAATTCTTGCAGCACGGAAACAGGCCTATCGGCCCAACTCGTCCATGCCAACCAAAATGCTCCATCTAATATTGTCACATTTCCCACATTTCCCACATACTCATTACCCTCTGTGTGTTAAACAAAAAAACGTTGCCTCCAAGGTTCCCGTTAAATTTGACCCATCTAATTCTTAATAATAAGAATAAGGGGTAAGCCACTTAGAACGGAGACGAGGAAACACTTTTTCACACAGGGAGTTGTGGAATTCTCTGCCTCAGAGGGCGGTGGAGGCCGGTTCTCTGGATACTTTCAAGATAGAGCTAGATAGGGTTCTTAAAGATAGTGGAGTCGGGGGATATGGGGAGAAGGCAGGAACCGGGTACTGATTGGGGATGATCAGCCATGATCACATTGAATGGCGATGCTGGCTCGAAGGGCCGAATGGCCTACTCCTGCACCTATTGTCTATTGTCTATTAAACAATATTCCTGATAATTCCTGATTATTGTACCCTGGGAAAAGGATTGTACACCTTATCTGTTTCTCCTTATGATTTTATACACATCTATAAGATCATCTCTCAGTGTCCTGTGCTCCAAGGAATGAAGTCCTAGCCTGCCCAATCTCTCCCTATATCTCAGCCCTTGGGTCCTGGCATCATCCTTGTAAATCTTCTCTGCGCTCTTTGCAGCTTAATGGTATCTTTCCTATAGCAGTGGCCGAAACTGAACATAATATTTCGAGTGCGCCTCACCACATCTTGTACCTCTGTAGCATAATGTCCCAATGTCTATTCTTAGTTCCTTGGCTGATGAAGGCCAATATTGGCAAAAGCCTTCTCCATCTTATCTACTATGTACTTATACTCCTGTAGTTTAGTTTAGTTTAGTTTAGTTTAGAGAGATACAGCACATAAACAGGCCCTCAGCCTACCGAGTCCACGCCGACCAAGGATCCCCACACACTAACACTATCCCACACACACTGGGGACAATTTACAATTTTACCAAGCCAATTAGCCTACCGACCTGTATGTCTTTCGAGTGTGGGAGGAAACTAGAGCACTCAAGTTACGGGGAGAACACACAAACTGTCCAGATAGCACCCATAGTCAGGATTGAACCCGCGTGTCTGGTGCTGTAAAGCAGCAACTCTACCTCTGCGCCACCGTGCCGCCCCCGTATTGCTTCGTGAATTCAATGAAGACAAATTTACATGATCTAAATGTTTATAATAGCGAGGGTCTGTACTAATAATTATGTACCTGTACTATTATGCTGAAAGACATGTGATTGACAATATTCTAAGATATTTAACTTTTAAGGATTATTCCTTTAGCAAATAGAAGACGATAGTCAAGGAAACAACATTTTTGCTGTTCTGGTGTTCTACATTAGAGTTAACACTTTTTATCAATCTATGTTAATAGTTCTATTGCCATTCCTGTCACACCTGTATGTATACTTGCAGCATCATTGGTGGTTTTAAATAAATCTGAACTTCCGTGGATAATGCCAAGCGTGATTTAAGTAGCTGTAAGGAGCATTAGTGTCATTTGTAGATGCCATCAATGTAAAGTAAATACCATAACACTACTTTTAGTTTTGGTAAATAATTTATGACAGCCTGTTGAAGGTCTGTGGAATTTTCAATTTGCAAGTTTGCTGTTGGTCTCTTAACTTGACGAGGATAAAGTCTCAGTGCTGGTCCTCTTAGACTTCACAACAGCTTTTGACACCATAGATCACAGTATTCTTCTAGATTGGTTAGAAAACTGGGTCGGCCCGTCAGATCAGGTACTTAGTTGGTTCCAATCATATATAAGTGGAAGGAAGTAGTTTGTTAGTCTTGGGGCCAGCTGCATGATATATGCTTTGGTGTAGCACAAGATAGCTGCCTTTTCCTTGTATATGCTGCCTCTAGGAGGCGTTATCAGACAGCATAATGTAATTTTTTTAAGTTATGTTGATGACACTCAGTTATACCTCTGTTGAACCCACTGATGCAAATGCCTTAAGTTCTTTGATTCCTGCCTATTTTCCATTAAAAAATGGATGAATGGAACTTTCTTAAACTCAACGATGACAAGACAGAAATATTACTGCTTGGTTCAAAACCCAAGAGAGAGAGATGTTACTTGGTAAACTGGGAAATTTGACTGCCATGTCAAACAAGGTCACAAGCCTGGAGGTAAAAATTGACAATGATCTTAATTTTAAATCTCACATAAATAGGGTAACAAAGTGTGCTTTCTATCACCTCAAAAATATTGCTAAAGTATGGCTTTTCTTAACTCAACATGACTGTAAACAACTCATACATGCTTTCATATCAAGCAGGCGATTACTGCAATGTCTTATTTACCAGACTGCCTTCAAAATCCACCACCAAGTTACAACTCATTCAAAATGCCACAGCCCAGCTCTTAACAAATACCAAGAAAAGGGAACATATCACCCCAGTATTATATTCCCTTCATTGGCTCCCTGTGAGATCCAGGATAGACTATGAGGTTCTCCTTCTTGTTTATAAAGCCCCTAAATGGCTTAGGAGCACCATATTTTACAGTCCCTCCTTCCCTATGCCCCTACTCGAGCGCTTAGGTCTTCTGATGCTGGCCTGTTAGCCTCTCAATGCCGCAGCAATAAGAAAATTGGTGATGCAGCCTTTTTCAATTACGCCCCCAAGCTGTGGATTACCCTATACAGGGCTATGAGAGATGCCCACTCAGTTGACATTTTTAAACGGCAGCTAAAGACTTATCTTCTTAATCAAGGTTTTAACTGATTTTACTCGCTTTGTCCTTTTGCACTCAATTTTATATTTTATATGTTTATATACATCTGTGCTTTTTATGCTATTAACTGCCCATGTTCTTACTGTTTTAAATTTCATTTTTGTTTAGACCTAAGTGGAAAGCACTTTGGTTGCATTCAATTGTATGGAAAGTGCTATACAAATAAAGTTATTATTGTTATTATTAACTTTCTATTATCAGTCAGCTCTTTTACTCTCCACTCCAAAACAATTGCAGAAATTGGAATTTCAGGGTTCATTTTTCGGTAGTCTTGAGATCTTGTTATTTTGTCAGTGCAGAAAATGAACAGTCTATATATTGTAGAGTGTGCTTTCCTGCATGGACAAAATAAGATTTCCCCACTCTCTCCTCCCCCCCCCCCCCCTCTCCCCCCCCCTCTCTCTCCCCCTCTCCCCCCCCTCCTCCCATCTATACCCCCCTCTCACCCCCTCCCTCTTCTCCCCCCCCCCTATTACCCCCCTCCGCCCTCCCCCCTCACCCCCTCCCCCACCCTTCCCCCCCCCACCCCCTCCCCTCCTCCCTTCCCCCCCTCACCCTCCCCCCCTTCCCCCCCCCCCTCCCTTCCCCCCTCCCCCTTCTCCTCCCCTCCCTCCCCTCCCCTCTCCGTCCTTCTGCCCCTCTCCTCTGTCCTGCCCCTCTCTCTGTCCTGCCCCTTCTCTCTCTTCCCTCTTCTCTACTCCCTCCCCTCCTAGACCCCCCCCTCTCCCTCTGGGGGCTATGCGTCAGTAGATAGGGCCATTATGTGGTAAAATCAAATTAACAATATTAATATAATATCAAGGGGGTAGCTAGCATGCGGGGGGGGGGGGGTCTAGTGTGTGTGATGCCACCCCGCCCCCCCCCCCCCCCCCCCCCCCCCCGCAAAACGTGCGTTAGGGGAACAGACCTAACGAGTCTGCACTTGGTCTAGTATCTATTAAAACTGTGTGTGTGTGTGTGTGTAATTTTGCATGTGAAACGTATCTTCTCGATAACCAGGCGCCGAAACGGGACATTTTTTACATATTTCAGTAGAGATTTTCCTTGCGAGTTTAGAAATCCACTCCTCTGTACCTTTGGTACATTATTTTCCTGACTTTTTAATTAAAATTGTTGACCAATCTGACCTTTTTTTAAATCTGACCGCTGCCCAGCTGCTGACATTACAATAACAGTGACATTTTTACATCTTCCAGTAGAAAATTTCCTTATGATTTCAAAAATCCATTTCTCTATAAATATGGTTGATTATTTCCCGAGATATTTACTAAAATTTATCACCAAACTGACAATTAAAAAAAATATCAAGGTTGCCCAGCTGCTGATCTCACAATGCCTTTGCTCCTGGCCCAACTGACTCCTGGCCCCGCCCCGCCCGGCCCCACCCCTCCCTGCCTGGCTGCTGGCCCCGCCCGGCCCTGACCTGCTGACCTCACAATGCCTTTGCACCTGGCCCAACATCCTCCTGGCCCTGCCCGGCCCTGCCCCCACAGCCTGCCAGTTTGTTGATTCCATTGTTTTTCAATGAATTGAATTATTTCTCACTTAACATCATTAATTCTTAACATTAACTTTTAATTTCAAAGACAGTTTAAAAAAACAGAAATTTGCTGTCTTCATTGACAGCTTAGATCGGACCCGCTGTGTGTGTGTGGGGTTGGGGCTGGGGGTTCTCCCCTGAATTCCATAGAGCTGCCGACAGCATTCGTGCATTAGACGCGGATGCTTCATTTCCAGAACATTGGGGGAGAGGAGAGGCGGGGAAGCAAGAGGGGGAGGAGGGGAAGCAAGAGGGGGAGGAGGGGCTCCCTCTCTGCCCCCCCCTCCCTCTCTGCCCCCTCCCTCTCTGCCCCCTCCCTCTCTGCCCCCCCCCCTCTCTGCCCCCATCCCCTCTCTGCCCCCCTCCCCTCTCTGCCCTCCCCTTCCTCTCTGCCCCCCCACCCTCTGCCCTCCTCACCTCTCTCTCTGCCCCCCTCTCTCCCCCCCCTCCCCTCTCTAGGGAGTGGTGAATATTGGGACGGATGGGTGAGAGGTAGAGTATTGCGTTCAGGAACCAGCCCTCCCCTGTGACGCCGCGTCCTCCCACCCCTCCAACTCTACACTCCTCCTCCCTCTTTACCCCATCCCCCTCCTTCTCCACCCCCCTCTCTAGCCGCGCCTGCACAATTAGGGAGTTTGCATGAGTGGATAAGGTGAGGGATGGGGTAAAATGAACGAATTAATAATACTATAATATTAAAGGGGGGGGGGGGGGGGGGTTGTGTGTGTGTGTGTGTGTGTGCAGAAGGCATTTTTGTGGCATCCTCGCTTGCCCGGCCCCCCTCCACCTCCCCCCCCCCCCCCCCCTTCTCCCCCTCCCCCTCCTCCCCCCCCCCCCCCCCCCCCTTCCCCCCCTTCCTCCCCCCCTCTGTCCCCCTCCCCACACTACCCCCCTCCCCCCCCCTCCTCCTCCCCCCCTCTCCCCCTCTCCCCCTCCACCCCCCCCCCCCCCTCCTCTCTCCCCCTCCTCCCCCCCCCCATTCTCCCCCCCCCCCCCTCCTCTCTCCTCCTCCTCTCTCTCCCCCCCTCCATCTCTAACCCCCCTCCATATCTACCCCCCCTCCTCTTCCTCACTACCCCCTCCCCCTCCTCTCCCCCCCCTCTCTAGCCGCGCCTGCACAATTGGGGGTTATGCGTGAGTGGATAGGGTGAGGTATAGGGTAAAATGAGGGGGGGGTTATTGAGTGTGTGTGTGTGTGGAGGAGGTGGTTAATGTGTGTGTGTGTGCAGGAGCCCCCCCCCCCCCCCCCCCCCGCAACCGTGTGTTGAGGGTCGGGACCCAACAGATCCACTATTGGGTTTGCCAATGACACATTAAGTTTGCCGACGACACCACGGTGGTAGGACTGATCAGTGACAACGACGAGTCAGACTACAGGGATGAGGTCCAGCACCTGACAACCTGGTGTGCCAACAATAACCTCGTCCTCAACTCCAAGAAGACGAAGGAAATTATTGTTGACTTCAGGAAGATCAGAGGGGGCAGACATACCCCCATCCATATAAACGGGACTGAGGTGGAGCACGTCTCCAACTACAAATTCCTCGGGGTACATATCTCGGAGGATTTGTCCTGGTCCCTCAACACCTCCAAGCTGATCAAAAAGGCGCAGCAGCGCCTTTACTTCTTGAGGAGGCTCAAGAAAGCTCACCTGCCCCCCCAGATCCTGTCCAACTTTTACTGCTGTACCATCGAAAGCATCCTGACCACCTGCTTCACGGTATGGTACAGCAGTTGCACCGTAGCGGACAGGAAGGCACTACAACGGGCGGTGAAAACCGCGCAGTACATCATCTGTGCCCCGCTCCCTGCCATGGATGCCCTCCACCGAAAACGGTGTCTGAGACGGGCCGGGAAGATCATTAAAGACCCCTCCCACCCCAACCATGGACTGTTTGCCCTCCTCCCATCAGGGAGGCGGTACAGGAGCCTCAGGTCTCGTACCAGCAGGATGAGGAACAGCTTCTACAATAATACCATCACATTGCTGAACTTGGAGTCTCTCCGTCCACATTGCTCGATTATTGTTTGATTATTCTGTATTTTTATTTCTATATTGGACTATACTACGGACTGACGCTAAACTGCATTTCGTTGTACCCATACTCGTATTTGTGCAATGACATTAAAGTTGAATTGAATTGAATTGAATATTGGTCTAGTTTCCTATTTTTAAAAATACATCACAGAGTTGAGTTTTAAAGGAGTAAGGTGACATGATAGCTGTTGAGCAGCTTCACATTTTTTCGAACAACCTTGTTTGTTGGCGTTAATTTCCACAGAATAATTATTTCACATTTTTGTGTTTCCTAAAATGTTTTGTTTTTTAACATTTATTTGAACTGGGAACTTTTACCATAATCTTATCTATCTGTGCCAATATTTATTTCAATTTCTGTAAAGTGTTTAAAAAATTGGTTAAGAAGTAGAGTATCTTTTCTCGTGGTGTGCTGTTTGGAGGAAATCTTAATCCTTCAATTATTGGCTCTTCACTGTGGCTAGACAGCATCCGTCACACCTGACAGAAAGTGATCTTGGAAAAGCAGAAACTTGTATTAAATGGATCGCTGAGTGTTTGTGGAACTGTTTGAGATTATTTATGTTTTGCTGAAGACAATTAAGTTAAATTTAGATTTTGTCTCAAGCTAGATATGAATTGCTTTGTTTTTCTGCTTCATTAATAACGTGTTTACACATTAAGATTAACAGGTCCTGAAATTAGAGCCATTGAACACAAAAACAGGCCACAATGACTTATGGCCTCAATGTCTGTACCACCTAACATGTCATATCTATACTAATCCCATTTACCATTATTTTGTCCATAGCCCGTCTTGGCAACTCGCGTGTTCTTTCAGATACTTCTTAAATGTGGTAGTACCTGCCTCCCCAACCAATATGTTCCAAATTGCAACCACCCTCCAGATGAAATAAAATTATTTCTCTAATCCTAAACCAATGCCATCTGATCTTCGACACCTCTGCTGTGGGGAAAGGTTTTTTCTCAATTATCTACATTCTCTATAGCCTCACAATTTTTATACCTCTATCAGCTCTCCCCTCATTTCATTTCAGACCTAGCCTATTTTTCTTGATTATAACACAATTGTGATTCTGTCATTTTTGCCTGTCCAAATTATTGTATGATATCTTCATCTGTTTTAAAGGTACTTGTAAAGCATTGCAGAATATGGAATATGTTTTGTAGAGCATCTTGATTTGTGCAGTTCCTTGTACAATTCATACTTGGACAAATTATTGTTTTTGACAAATTTCTGAATTACACTCAAGAATGTTATAATTTTTTCCTTATTTTATAGTAATTATATTATCTTTAACATGCAAAATGTAAGTAGTTTAATTAAATGTAACTCTTTCATTCCTCTTTCCAGTGGCCCAATGATTTGCCTATAAGAGCAAAGGCATTGGTTTTTTAAATATATTTTGATGTATCCTTCTTTAAAATATCCTTGTTTTTAAAATATATTTTGGCATCTGAAAATTGGTGATGGACAGATCAACCAAAAATGGGTAGAACTGATGTTTTGAAATATAATAACACACTAATCTGTATCAACAGGTGGAAAAGATGAATATGAAGAGAGAAAAACTATAAAAAAGAAAATTAAAGAGCTTAAAGTCCTTGACCCAAAAGTAGCACAGAATCTGTGTAAGTGCGAGTTATATTCTGAAAGTGGTGTTGTTATACATGTAACTTGAGGTTTATTTTAATTGTGTGAATAATGTATTTTCAACATTTGTACCTATATTTTCCATAGCTATTTTTCTGGGATCTTTTCGAATGCCTTATGAGGAAATTAAAAAAATTATTTTGGAAGTGGACGAAGAACAATTGACCGAGTCTATGATCCAGGTAATTTTTTTAACATTTCTCATTCATAGTTTGTGAATTCACTCTCAAACTTGCAAAGGAGCATAATTTATTGGTGCAACGCTGATTGTAACACTGATTATTTACAATTAACACACAATTTCTTCAATAAAAGAATGGAGCATTATAAAATCTTGTTTTTTTTAATTGATTGCATGGATGAATGCATATTGATTGTTTATATTATTGAATTGAATTAAGTTTGTGTTAGAAATCATTAGTACAAGTAATAGTTTAGACTACTTTATAAAAATTGCTTGGTAAATTGTCTTCTCTTGCCTGTTGTAAATATATAGCATTACATCAGTCACTATTAATATGTCATATTCTCATTAATGGTACTAATTATTACTCCATTCAAGAATCGATGAGGCAGCACACAAATTGTTTCGGAACTTATGTAATGTACACATCTAAGTCATATATTGATTTATCAATTTTTATGCAGTACTATTTCAATGTAACCCTTCAGCAATTATGTCAATTCACTGGAAACAGGGGTTACATGTTCAATGCAGGCATGTGCCGTCAGGGTAGGCAAGGTAGGCACTGCCTACCCTGACTAAAATTATGACATGGTAATCATTAAATATAAATAGTAACGGCATGGGAGCAGGGCCGGATTTAGATGAAGAGAGGCCCTAAGCTGTTCCACTTGTGAGCCCCCCCGCCCCCAATCTCCCACCCGCACGACTAGAGGAAGATGGTCCACCAGATTGACACCGATTTGCAGCCGAGCGTGGCCAATGAGATAAGGGGCTGGAAAGCTGCGCTTTATTTATTTATTTATTGCCACTGCTAGTGTTGAGTTATTGGCTTAAAACACTATTATTCTGAAATGGAGGGCAAGGAAAAGCACTGAAGGGTTGTTTAGAGAGTACAGTGCATTGTGACAGCATATGTAAGAAAGGCCTATGACAGTGTCAAAAATATTATACACCTTGCAGGGCTCTCACTTAATTTTTTTTCTCTGTGGTCAGCCGGGCAACCTTGGCAGCTTTTTCAGTTGCCAAATGACAGTTTAGGTGGTCGTTTAAGACAGCTTGCATGACGCGTGTGATAATGTGCTTGGACGAAGTGCGCAGTAGTCGGAATTATGTTCAATGAAGCACTCGCATATTATTTCTGCTTCAAATAAAGCCACAAACTAAACATTTTCACCAATCCAGACGTGATATATACCACAATGACATGCAGCAAAATTATAATACAGTATCTCAACTCTTTTTACACGTTGCAATGAATGCAATTTCTATTATTTCTTTCCACTTCCAAACAAAAATGTGATTGGATTATTCAGCGTATGATCAGCCTCGGTGAGACCAAGCACAGGCTTGGCGATCGCTTCGCACAACACCTCCACTCAGTTCGCAATAACCAACATGACCTCTCGGTAGCTCAACACTTCAACTCCCCTTCCCATTCCAAATCCGACCTTTCTGCCCTGGGCCTCCTCCATGGCCAGAGTGAGGCCCACCGCATATTGGAGGAGCTGAACTCATATTTGCTTGGGTAGTTTACACCCCAGCGGTATGCACATTGGCTTCTCTAATTTCAGGTGACCCTTGCTTTCTCCCTCCTTCCCCTCCCATTCCCAGCTCTCCCACAGCCTACTGTCTCCGCCTTCAAGACTATGGGGCAGCACATTGGCCATAAAGTTGCTGCCTAAAAGTGCCAGAGACCCGGAATTGATCCTGAATATGGGTGCTGTCTGTATGGAGTTTGCTCCTTTTCCCTTTGATCACATGGGTTTTCTCCGTGTGCTCTTGTTTTCTTCCACATTCCAAAAGCGTGCATGAACCTATTTCAGACCCAACCCAAAACGTAATATTTTCCTTTTGTCCAGAGATTCTGTCTGATTTGTTGAGTTACTCCAGCTTTTTGTGTCTATCTTCAGTTTAAACCAGCATCTGCACTTCCTTCCTACACACACGATACTATACAATAGAACTTTATTAATCCCAGGAGGGAAATTGTGTGTGTGTGTGGGTATATATATTATACACACATACACACACACATATATTTATATAGTTATATATTCATATATAAATATACACCATTTTGTTTTCTCGTTTATAACATTGCTTACAGAGTACTATGTTTACATATTCTGTTGTGCTGCTGCAAGTAAGGATTTCATTGTTCTAACTGGGACGTGAGAGAATAAAACACTCTTGACTCTTGTCTTACTCCGCTAATGTGTGGGAAAGAACTAGTGTGCGGGTGATCAGTGGTCGGCGTGGACTCGGTGGGCTGAAGGGCCTGTTTCCACACTGTATCTTTAAATTAAACTAAAGGCACTAACACCAGAGGGAGTCTAAAGAAGGGTCTCTACCCGAAATGTCACCCAATTTCTTCTATCCTGAGTTGCTGGCTGCTCCCCCGCACAATTAAAGCATGGAATAGTCTTCACCCTACCATAGTTACCCAACCAGACGCAACTAAATTTAAGGTACCTCTTTTTTTCCCCCTTTTTTGCTTAAGAACCCAAGAGAGTTTTTTGTCATGCTTAACAATGTCCAAGCATAACAAGAGTCACAGAGAGTTTTGTTTATATGTCATGTGTCCCAGGATAGGACAATGACCACCTCCATTTAAATTCCATTGCTTGCCACAGCATACTCAGAATATTCTGTGAACGATACAGCAATACAGAACAGGAGATAAAAGTTCCCAGTGCCGTGGCAGTGCGCATGTTTATATACCATAGGCGGCCTGCCGTATGCGAATAAGCCCGGAGGCCCGGACACAGATAAAATGAGAATAGGCTGTTATTGTCCTCAGTCCCTCTACGAGGCCCTGAAGTCCAGCTTGTATGTAAATTCCATTAAGAATATTTATGTGCCTTTCACCCAGGACCCCAGGAAACCAGCGGAAGCAAGAGTTACTCCTGATTTCCAGGGCCATTATCAAGGGAGTTAGATTCTGTACCAATACCTTTCTTGTACTTTATTTTTTAAATACTGTATTTCCCGGGGTGGGTGGGGGGGAAGAGCTCCTTTCACAGTGTTTTGAGTAGTCTGGCCCGGGGTAAAGTTGCGGGGAAAACGGGTGTTGTGACAGTTTGGGTGGCAATGGCTCCGAGCACAAATCTCCGCCACTTCCGAGGATTCGTGTGAAAGCGAGGGAGAAAGTGCCCCAGCGCCAACCTGGCAGTGCTCTCCGTCTCGTGGCAGTGCAAGCATGTGCATTTAAGGATTTGCGGGGAAGCAACTGATGATGAAGCCTGCGGGCCGTGAGAGGTGTTCAGTAGCATGCCAGAGGTGAGCGGGCTGGCAGGGGGCTGAGGAGCCGGTTCTGCTGTTTGCTCGGCGCAGTCACCTGATCTTCCCTCCACCTGCCAGTTCCGCCCTCCGTCCCGTCCGCCCACCGGTGATTCAGTAATTCCGACCCCCTCCTTCCAAAAATGAAGGAGATTTAGAAGCCTTGGGCAAATTGAATTGTCACTTATTTTTATTTATTTTTTTACGGAAGAGACCAATCTGCGCAATCTGCGCAGCGCGGTTTAAGATTTTTTTTAAAAGCCGGCTGCCTACCTTGAGTAATTACTCACGGCACGTGCCTGGTTAAATGTAACATAAAACCGTGGTAACGGTACTTTTTAAAGCAATGTTTATCTATGATTTTCTTTTAGATGGTGGGGTGATCTGAAAATAAGATAAGTAAAATTATAATTTTGTCCAGGATTGCACCAAACTGTTGGCTGCACCTGTATGTTGTGAATGGATCATCACTCATGTACAAAACCTAGCTGCTGGCATCCCAAATGAAACCTCTCAACCTCTCCTTACCCTAAAACTATTATAACAGCTCCTTATAATGAGCACTTGTGAAAAGAACATTTCAGCAAATTTACAATATCACAACTACTTAATGGTTTTTGTTGAACAGAATGCTGTAATTTTGCCAATTACACAGAAGGATCAGTTTCATTTCAAATTGTTCACATTATCTACCTGTGCTTCAAGTTTTATTTTGGGTAACACTGGGAAACAGACTGTTGGAACACAGTGCAGGACAGACCATAACATTTGTATTGGCACCTGGGATGCATCATTTCAATGTTCAGCATGTACACATTGTGCTACTGCTTGCTTCGAACACGACCACATGGCCCAATCTTGGCTAGCAATCGTCAATTAAAGCTCAATAAAAATTATCAAAGCCAGCCTTGTTTTTTTTTACAAAGATGGTTTCTTGGCATCACCTAGATATTAAGACCACGCCGAGTGTTACTGGTTGCTGGTATCATGACAATGGGAATTATAGAGTTCTTCCCTATTTTCTGAAAGGGCATGCGAGGCCCTTGAGAATAAGGTGGGAAAAGGGAGAGGTTGTATCCAGTGAGGTTCAGAATGTCTGGCAAGTGCATAATGTAGTGCAGCAATTAAGGAAGCATGAGAAGTGAAACCTCCTCGGCATATTTGCAGTATCTTTGGAAGGTTAATAACCTCACAAGTGCAGTTAGAGCCATGGATGCATCCTTAAATCCCTTCTACCCTCAACTGTGTCATAAACAGACATTACCTCACACAAAATACTTTCCATCACTCAGCGGCTATCTATCTCTATCAAGTAAGGGCTATGATCCAAATGCCCCAGTTACCCCTCTTACACTGATAATCACTCTAAACCACCTCCATCAGATATTATGGTCTCCTATCTGTCCAGGGAACACTGTACAAATGGTAAAGCGAATGATGATAAAGGCACACCAGAAGATAATGTGACATATTGCCAATGTCCCAGACAGTGACAAATTGCATTCTTCAGATGATACCTTGGAAGCAGGATCAATATTGAGGCTGCATGTAACCTACAAGAACAACAATTGGAAAGGGTAGTCCAAGAGCCTGTTGTTCCAGGGAGGAAAGACACATGTGAATTCTGCAACCGTGGACTCTGATGAAGATTTTAATGAGGCGGATTAAAGAAGAAGGCTGATGAATATGCTTAGCCTGAGGGCAGGCATGCTGGAGAGCAAGTGTTCAATGTCATGGAGTTAAAGGCCATTGTGCAGGCCCTGGGCCCTATTGTATCCAACAAGGAACTGTGCCAGTAGACCTAATATCTGCAGCATCTGATAGGCAATATCTCAATCCATTATTGTACCACAGGGGCCGCGGAGCGTTTTTGAAAGTGGGGGGGGGGGGGGGGCTGAGTGATCACTGACCACCGGCCTTGGGAGAACCCCCCTCCCACGGTAGGGACTTTTTGAAATTTGGTTAAAATCATGTTTTAGTGCATTGTAGAAGTATGATTTCAATGATTTTTGTTTGAAGTATTTTTAAGATAATATAGGGCCTACATGAGAGATAGGAGCAGGTGATTATTATTTCTGGTATTGCTCAATCTCCAAAAATTGGACAAAATTTGACAAAAAAACTTTTAAATGTGTTATAATTTCAAATGCTATTTTTTTTCGTTTGTAGTTGGAAAAAGGGACAAGAAATAATCATAACATTTCCTGATTTTGCAAAGTCATACAAATTACATTTTGCTCTGGGGGAAAAATGCGAGTATTTTGAAAGTATGCGTTCTTCTTTTGAAGTATATTTCATTTTGAGCTGAATTCAGAATCATCGTACCATGACTTTAATAAAGGGGGTATATGTTTGTCGAAACGTTACTTCATAAAAAAAAAAGACTTTCGAGAAATCTAAAATGTATTAGAAATATTCATTTCAATGCACTGAGTATCTTGCCCAGAGTAGGTGAATCGAGGACCAGAGGACAGATTTAAGATGAAGTGAAATCAAGTGGTCGAGATTTCCATATACTCAAGCATGAGCAAGTTACATAGAAACATAGAAAATAGATGCAGGAATAGGCCATTCGGCCCTTCGAGCCATGCAATATGATCATGGCTGATCACCTAAAATCACTACCCCTTTCCTGTTTTTTCCCCATATCCCTTGATTTCACTAGCCCCAAGAGGTAAATGTAACTCTCTTGAAAACATCCAGTGAATCGTCCTCCACTGCCTTCTGTGGCAGAGAATTCCACAGATTCACATCTCTCTGGGTGAAGAAAGTTTGTCCTCACCTCAGTCCTAAATGGCCTACCCCTTATTCTTAAACTGTGACCCCCCCCCAACATTGGGAACATTTTTCCTGCAGTTACAGTAAGAGTGAAAATCTAGCAGGCAAGCAGGATGCTTTCTCCAACCACCCCATTTGAAGGCCACTAACTTTCACCGATTCACCTACTTCCAGCAACCACTGGTTGTCCTCCAGGATGCACCGAGCCGCAGCCTGGTCCATGCCAGTCACCAGGGCGAATTTGGCGCAGAGACTCTCTCGGCAGCGGCACACGCTTCCTCTTCACCTTTGACCCGAGGCCCGACTGCCTCCACGGCCTGGGACTCTTGCACTGAGGCTGCTCCATGGCCGGAGCTGCAGCGAGTGGCTCGCCAGCCCCGCAAACACTTGCCAGCCCCGGCTCCCTGTCCGCATCTGCCCACGTCGCTGCTTGTGCTTCCATCCATCACTCCCTCCGCCCTGGCTCTCCAACACCCACGACCAGATTGCACAGAGTACAGCAGCGTCTCGTCCAAAGCCGGAGATACTGAAACATGTTTAGCCAAAAAAGTGGGGGGGCTGCACCCCCCCCCCCCCCCCCCCCCCCCCCCTGGTTCCGCGGCCCATGTATCAGCAGAAGACATACAATATTTTGAGTACTGCACCTAGTGTTGAAAGGAGTTGAGGGTGTCCCAGTTCTCAATCTGATTATTGAATTCCTGAGATGTTACCTTGCAGGAGTAGGCCATGTGGACCTTCGAGAGGCAGTTATTTAATAGAACCCAATTCAAACCACTCACAATATGGCAACATTCTCTTCCTGTACACTTGTGGCTGTTCTTCAGAAAACAGCTAATTAATTTACCATTTAATTAGCTGCTTCCTGGAAATTTATTTGGAAGGGAAAACCTGATGTCACTTGCTCTGTTGTTCACTGACGAGTTTGTGTGCATATTAAGAGTCAAGAGTGTTTTATTGTCATATGTCCTGGACAGGATAATGAAATTTTAATTTGCTGCAGCACAACAGAATATGTGAATATGTAAACATAGTACATAACAGGGGGAAAATAAGAAAAAGTTCAATAAATAACCATTATAGTGCAAATAACAAATAATAATATAGTCTTTTGCAGTTCAGAGTTCAGAGCTTATTCGTTGTTGTGTTTAATAGCCTGATGGCTGTAGGGAAGAAGCTGTTCCTGAACCTGGACATTACAGTTTTCATGCTCCTATACCTTCTTCCTGATGGCAATGGTGAGATGAGTGTGTGGCCAGGATGGTGTGGGTCCTTGATGATTTTGGCTGCCTTTTTGAGGCAGCGACTACAATAGATCCCTTCGGCGGTGGGGAGGTCAAAGCTGGTGATGGAATGGGCAGTGGTCACAACATTTTGTAGATTTTTTCGCTCCTGGACGTTCAAGTTGTCAAACCAGGCCACGATGCAACCAGTCAGAATGCTCTCTACCGTGCACCTGTAGAAATTTAGGAGAATCCTCTTCGACATGCCGAATCTCCGTAATCTTCTCAGGAAGTAGAGTCGCTGATGTGCCTTCTTTACAATTGCATCGGTGTGCTGGGTCCAGGAAATATCTTCTGATATATGCACGCCCAGGAATTTGAAGTTATTGACCCTTACCACCATTGTCCCATTGATATAAACAGGATTGCGAATGAGATGAAACGAATGGCATGTTGGCCTTTATAACAAGAGGAATCGAATATAGGAGCAAAGAGGTCCTTCTGCAGTTGTACAGAACCCTAGTGAGACCACACCTGGAGTATTGTGTGCAGTTTTGGTCCCCTAATTTGAGGAAGGACATTCTTGCTATTGAGGGAGTGCAGCGTAGGTTTACAAGGTTAATTCCTAGGATGGCGGGACTGTCATATGCTGAGAGAATGGAGCAGCTGGGCTTGTGCACTCTAGAGTTTAGAAGGATGAGAGGATATCTCATTGAAACATATAAGATTGTTAAGGGTTTGGACACGCTAGAGGCAGGAAACATGTTCCCGATGTTGGGGGAGTCCAGAACCAGGGGCCAGTTTAAGAATAACGAGTAAGCCATTTAGAATGGAGACGAGGAAACACTTTTTCTCACAGAGAATGGTGAGCCTGTGGAATTGTCTGACTCAGAAGGAGGTGGAGGCAGGTTCTCTGGATGCCTTCACGAGAGAGCTAGATAGGGCTGTAGTCTATGAACAACAGACTGACGTATGGGTTTTAGTGTCCAAGTGGTCCAATGCTGAATGGAGAGCCAGTGAAATTGCATCTTCCATTGACCTGTTGTGGCGGTATGCGAACTGTAGTTGGTCGAGGTTCTTGTCGAGGTAGGAGTTGACGGGCACCATAACCAACCTCTCAAAGCACTTCATCACCACAGACGTTAGTGCCACTGGTCGATAGTTATTGAGGCACGTCACCTTACTCTTTTTAGGCACCGGTATTATTGATGCCCTCTTAAAGCAGGTTGGAACCTCTGACCTCAGAAGGGAGAGTTTCAAAATGTCTGCAAAACCTCCCGCCAGTTGGTCTGCACAGGTCTTGAGAACTCGACTGGGTAGACCAGGCGCTTTCCGAGGGTTCACCACCCTGCAGGATCTTCTGACGTCGGCCTCTGTGACTGTGACTGCAACACCGTCAGGGCGAATGGGTTGCTCGGGAAGACACATCAGTGTTCTCCCTATCGAACTGTGTGTAGAATGCATTGAGCTCGTTAGGCAGTGATGTTTCGCTGTCGTTTGAGCTTCCTCCTGATTTCGCCTTGTAGGAGGTGATGGCATTTAAGCCCTACTACAATTGCTGAACATCCGTCTCATCCTCCAGCTTAGAGCAGAAGTCCCTTTGGCCATTTTTGATGGCCTTACCAAGGTCGTATCTGGTCTTCTTATAGACCTCTGGTCAGACCTGAATGCCCAGGATCTAGTCTTCAGAAGAATGCGTATCTCATGGTTCATCCAGGTCTTCTGGGTAGGAACCACTCGGAAAGTTTTTGGTGGAATGCAGTCCTCCACACATTTCCTTATGAAGTCTGTGACGACTGTAGCATATTCATTCAGGTCCGTTGCCGAGTCCCTGAACATTACCCAGTCTATAGAGTCGAAGCAGTCCTGGAGTTGTTCCTCTGGCTCCCCCGACCAGCTCTGCACAGTCCACACATCTGGTGGTGCTTTCTTCAGTTGCCTATATGCAGGAAGAAGCAGCACCGCTGAATGCTCGGATTTACCGAAGCGAGGGCGAGGGGTAAAGCAATAGGCATCTTTGATGGTCGTGTAGCAGTGGTCAAGGATGTTTGACCCTCTGGTGCTGCTGGAGACATGTTGCCCTCACAGTCGCTACCTCCGGGAGATCGCAGTAGCGCTAATGCATTTAAATGCGTTAGCAGCTCACGACTTACATCGCTGGTTTCTGTAGATTATTTAATACAGGTGAGCTCAGAAATACTATATTTGAAGATTTTCTGTTGGGCCGCTGGCAAAATGTCGCTGCTGACAGGCAACATCTTGATCTCTTATTATTAGGATCAATAGGTGATCATGAATTTAGAGACCTGCCTTGCAGTGAATAAGCGAGTTCGGTATGCCGACTGCGCAAGCCCACATCATAGGTCACTCGCGATAAACATTCTCGCCAGCTGTGCTGCTACGTGTGTGCAGGCCTGAGTTTCATCCGAGGTCGGGCCCAGGTCTCCGGCGCTGTTGAGCTGGGCTGTCCCCGTCCCCTCCTGAGTGTCCCATCCCTGTCCAGGGTGGCCCTGGGCCGGCGGCTGCCCCGGAATTGCAGTCGGCGCTGAATCCGGCTCCTGGGGGCCCCGTTGCCCGGTGCCTCTCGCCTTGTCCAGTGGCTGTCGGTTGCCGCCCTCGGGTCCAGTGGGAGCCGAGCATAGTCATCGGCGGGGATGCACACAGGGTGCTACTGTGGCTTGGTGGGTCAGGCAACATCTCTGGAGAAAGGTCTCGATCCGAAACGCCACCCATTCCTTTTTTCGGGGATGCCACCTGTCCCGCTCAGTTGCTGCAGCATTTTGTGTGCGTCCCTGTTGATGGCTGGTGCTCGACTTTTGTAGGCGCCGGGTTTGGCTGGAGTTGCCGCTTCTTCTCCGCGCTGGCTGTTGGCCTGGAGCCGCCGCTGCTCCGGATCGTTGTCTCAGGTTCGATGAGGATGAGGTGCGGGTCTGTGTGCGAGCAGCTGCTGCCGAGAATGTCTCTCCCCGGGTCCTCGGCGCCGCACGCACTGCCAAACTGCCTCTGGACCGTCCGTGCCCCGAGTGTCCAGGACCAATGGGACACCGACCCATAGCCAGCACCAAGAAGAGCGCCAACTCCAGCCCAACCCCACTCCATGATTGACAAATCCCATGATTCCTTGCAATTTTCAGAATACCGAACTTTCTTATTGCAAATGAAGAGCACAAGTAATGCCTTGAAATACCAAGAGTAGCTTTGTTAAGTTGCGAATGGTAGCATCGCTCTTGTAATGGGAGTGTTTTCCCTGTATGTGCAGCCTTCAGGATGGAGTCAGGTTGTTTGAGGATAGCCCTTATTGTTCGTAACTGATTTGTTCCCGATCTAGGGCTCAAACCAGGCAAGGGGTCACAGCTTAAGGATTAGGGGAGGGAACTCCTTTAAAACTGAGATGAGCATGAGAACTTTTTTCACACAGAGAGTGGTGAATCTCTGGAACTCTCTGCCACAGAGGGTAGTTGTAGAGGCCAGTTCATTGGCTATATTTAAAGGTGAGTTAGATGTGGCCCTTGTGGCTAAGGGGATCCCGTCTCATGTATAAGAGAGAAGGTTGCTGCGATTTTGGGATACTGAGTAAATCCAATTATGATCACATTGCCATGATCATGATGAATGGCGGTGCAGGCTCGAAGGGCCGAATGGCCTTGCTTTGCACCTAGTTTTCTATGTTTCTATGTTTTTATCACCAAGTAACTGATTTTTGGTCTTGTGTTCAAACATGGCAGTTGTAGCTGTTGCAAGAGTGCTGAAGGACACTTCAGACTTGTTGGATGCAGCATGAGACATTTTTCTTATGTTGTCTCATGTCTTCTACTTCTGGCGTATATGGCGCGCACAGCCTAAAGTTGTAGAACAACTTGTTCTATTTGATCTTATTTGAATGTGCACTTGTTGATTGAATTCGTCGAAACGTGAAGTTGCAATCTTCCACCCCGTCTCATGTCTAAGATAAAAGGATTTTAGTTGCTGCGATTTTAAACCATAATAATAATTTAAATCCAATTATAAATAATCACATTGCTCTTTATATATGATGTTCCCATAGTTATTTGTGTTTGATTACTACAAATATTTTCGTTATCACTGCATTGCTTTAATAGTTTTTCTCACCTTTATTTTAATTTCAGTATCTCTTCACAGTCTGCTTTCTATGTATAAAAAAATGTCAATGAGCGCATAAATTTAGTTGAAGGCGAAAAGACATATTTCTTGAAACCACTTTCATATTATTTGTTCAATATGTCAACAGAACATGCTGCATCATCTACCTGAAGAAGAACAGGTTGTTGCCTTGGCACGTTTCAAGAATGATTATAATAACTTGTCAGAACCAGAACAATTTGGAGTTGTGGTGAGTATTCTGTTCAAATCATCATATTAAGATTTTAGGAGTTTATTACTTTCTAGAAACTTCCATCAAGTTTGCGGTTTTCCATTCATCTATGTTTCATTTCACTTTATTGAAGATGCTTATTTAACAGACAACAAATTGGAATTATTTCTCCCATTTAAAGTTTCCTGTCTAGATATTCTTCTGTGCCAAAATAAATCATGCATCTATTCTGAGGCCCAAGGTGTTGTGCAAGAGGGGCATTTTCTTGCAGTAATTGCAATGCAGGTAGGCTCAAGATCATAGCTGGGATGTGTGTAATGTGGATTTGATCCTTGGATCGGGGATTTGGAAGCATTGGTGGAAAGTCAACGTCAGGGTTGAAGCGTTGATCAGATAATCAAAAAGGCACAAGGGCATCAGCAACACAGTGGAGGCAATGAAGCAAACACAAAATAAATTACTTGAGGGAGTTTCTAACCACGTTGGCTGATACTCACCCTTTGCCACAGATTAGAAAGGGTATGCTCCTTTAGAACATAGAAGAGCACAGGACAGGAATGGGCCCTTTAGCCCACTATGTTTGTGCTGAACATGATGCCAAATTAAACTAATCCTATATCCTGCGCATGCTCTATCTCTCTTCATTTTCTGCATATTTATGTGCCTTTCCAAAAGCCTCTTAAATGTCACTATTGTACCTTGTTCCACCACCATCCCTGGCAACATATTGTAGGCACCTATCACCTTCTACAAAAAATAATTTGTATTGCTCATCTCCTATAAACCTTCCACATCTATGCTGGCTCGTATTCACAATTCCAGCCTGCGGAATAAATTCTGATTGCCTCACCCTATTTATGCCCCTTATCATTTTATAAACTTCTTTCAAGTCTCCCCACAGTCTATGGACCTCTAGAGAAAAGAATCTAGGTTTATCCAACCTTTTCTTAGAGTTAGTCCTGCCTAATCCAGGTAGCATCTTGTAGACGTGTGCAAACTATCCAAAACGTCCCCATCTTTCCAGGAATGAGAAGACCAGAACTGCACACAGTGGTCCAAGTGCGGCTTATCCAAAGTTTAATAAAGTTGAAATATGACTTCCTAACCTGTAATTCTTAGTCAATGTCCTGTCTGATGAAGGCAAGCATACCATACAGTTTCTTTCAACTCTATCTACAAATTATTTTTTACACAGAGAGTGGTGAATCTGTGGAATTCTCTGCCACAGAAGGTAGTTGAGGCCAGTTCATTGGCTATATTTAAGAGGGAGTTAGATGTGTCCCTTGTGGCTAAAGGGATCAGGGGGTATGGAGAGAAGGCAGGGATGGGATACTGAGTTCGATGATCAGCCATGATCATATCGAATGGTGGTGCAGGCTCAAAGGGCCGAATGGCCTACTCCTGCACCTATTTTCTATGTTTCTACTTGCTTTGCTACTTTCTGCGAACTGTGTTCTGTACATTAATGCTGTAAGGGTTCTGCGATTGACTGCATACTTTCTCTTTACATTTGACCTCCCAAAGTTCAACACCTCGTACCTGCCTTGATTAAATATTATCTGCCATTTCTCCATCTATATTCTTAACTGATCAATATACTCCCGTACCCTTCGACATCCATAGATGTAGATTAGCTCTTAGATTTAGCATTTTGGGCTAAAGTAATCAAGGGATATGGGGGGAAAAGCAGGAACAGGGTACAGATTTTAGATGATCAGCCATGATCATATTGAATGGCTGGCTCGAAGGGCTGAATGGCCCCCTCCTGTGCCTATTTTTCTGTTTCTATCCTTTTTGACTGTCCGCAACTCAACATATTATCGTGTTTGCAAAAGTGCTAGCCAACCCATCACCATTTTTCTCCAAGTTTATTTTTATTGGGAACAACAAAGCTCCCAGCAAATTTTCCCTGCAGAACACTGTTGGTCAGAAACCTCCATTCAGAATGACACTCTTGCATCACTACCCTTTGTCTTATATGGGTAAGCCAATCCGGAATCCAAACTAGCCAGTCATGGTGGATTTTCTTCCAATGCAAGTAAATTCTATCCTTAAGAATCCTCTCCAATAGCTTTCCTATGACGGACGTGAGGCTCATTGGTATATAGTTTCCTTGATCATCTTTTTATCCTTTTGTAAACAAAGAAACAGCAGTGACTATTCTCCATCATCTGGAACCATGTTTGTGACGAAAAAAGAGATAAAGATTTTCGTTGATGCCCAAGTAAATACCTCTCTTGTCTCTCTCAATAACCTGGGATAGATCCCATTTGGGTAAATCCACCTTAATATTCTTCCAGATACTCAATACCACCTCTTTCTTGTTCTCATAATGCCTCAGCCCCACACTGATCTCACTATCATCCATGTCTTTCTCTTTGGTGAATACCGATGTAAAGTACTCGGTTTGCACATCCTCTGACATCAAGCTTAAATTTATTTCTTCATCCTTGTCTACCTCTCCCGAGTTATCCTCTAAATATGAAAAAAGCCTTGGGATTCTCTTTGATCTGACCTGCCAATAACGTTTCATGGCTCCATCTGGCTCACCTTATTCCCTGTTTGAATTATTTCCAGATTTTCTTTATATTCTGGGCGGCATGGTGGTGTAGCATTAGAGCTACTGCCTAACAGCGCCAGGGACCTGGGTTCAATCCTGTCTACGAGTGCTTGTCTGTACGGAGTTTGTGCGTTCTTCCCATGACCTGCGTGGGTTTTTTCCGAGATCTTCGGTTTCCTCCCAAACTCTAAAGACATACAGGTTTGTAGGTTAATTGGCATGGTATGAATGTAAAATTGTCCCGGGTGTGAGTAGGATAGTGTTAGTATTCGCTGGTCAGTAGACTCAGTGGGCTGAAGGGCTTGTATCTGCACTGTATCTCTAAACTAAACTAAACTAAATTCCGCGAAGGTCCTGTCTGGTATTTATGTTTCTTTGGGTCTGAATTTACTATTTGAAGCTTCCCACACTGCGCTCCTTGTACCTCCCCCTCGTACTGGACAATGCCTACTGAACTCTGATCAGCTGGTCTTTAATTGGCTCCCACATATCAGATGTGATCACCCAATGACACATAGCTCCTGCCTCATTATGCGGTAATCTGCTTTATACCAATTTAGTACCTTCCCCAAGGTCCAGACATATACTTATTCATAACTATTGTAAAGCATATGAGATTGTGATCACCGTTCCCCAAATGTACTCGCAATCTGATGCCAGTCATCTGATCCGTCTCGTTTCACAGTACTAAGTCCAATATGGTCCCTCCTTGAGTTGGACTATCTACAGACGGTTTCAAGATACACTCTTTGTAATAACGCCTAACAAATTCTCCTATCTAAGCCTTTTGCACCAAGGAAATCCCAGTCAATATTTGGGAGAGTTAAAGTCACGCACTATAACAATCCTGTTTACGTCTTTCCATAATCTGTGTTCCTCCATCTACTGCTGGCTGCTGGGAGGTCTATAGAAAAATCCCTTCAAACTAATTGCACCTTTCTTACTTTTGAGCTCTACCCATCTACCCATATTGCCTCAGGGGATGAAGTATGTCTCCTCTTAGTGCTAGTCAATTGGGTCTCTCCTCCCCACAATCAGACTGAATAAGGTCCCGACCCCAAATGTCACCATCCATGTTCCTCAGAGATGCTGTCTGATCCACTGAGCTACTTAAGCACTTTGTGTCTTTTTTGTAAACCAGCAAATGCAGTTCCTTATATTCAGTGATTATTATGATAGTTTTCAGTTTGTAAATGTTGAGACCATATCGATGAATCTTTTAATGGCTATTGTTATGGTTTCACATTGCGTTCATAACCTATCAATATAATACAGCACCAAATCAAGTTATTTCTATAGATATAGCATTGAAAAAATCACTTACAGAGAAATAAAATCTTTATAAGATGGTTTATGGGCTGCAGCATAGTTCCAGTTAAGATGAGAAAAGACTATGTTTTGAATGCTTGTCGCACAGTTCCACTTGTTTTCTCTCAATGTTCATTTGAGATATACAAAATAGGACGCTTCTAGTCAAATGTTAAGTTCATTGCAGAAAGTAGTGAAGCAACGTATTTATTTTAAGATATTTTCGATCTATAGGCTTGTAATTCTTTGAATGTAAAAATGTCAGTTGGTTTGTCTGAATTTTCTGATAGCTAATCAAATTGATTTGGGCATGAAGGGAGGCCGTGTACAACTGGAAATACATAAAGTAGCACTGGCAGGAAATTTGGGGTCAAGGCTGTTGTGGTTTATTGTTGACAAAGTAGATAGTGACTGTCAACGATGGAGACCGCGATTGGAAAAATGTGCAAATTAAAATATGTAACGGATTTCCATATTTGCAATGTCACAGAAATTATTAAAATAAGTTTTATACACCTAAACTTATAAAAAATTAAGCAGCCACAAATGGCATTGTGAGTGGTGAGCGCTCTTTCGGGTCATGTCTCTCTGACAATAGACAATAGACAATAGGTGTGCAGGAGTAGGCCATTTGGCCCTTCGAGCCAGCACTGCCATTCAATGTGATCATGGCTGATCATCCCCAATCAGTCCCCCGTTCCTGCCTTCTCCCCATATCCCCAGACTCCGCTATTTTTAAGAGCCCAATCTAGCTCTCTCTTGAAAGCATCCAGAGAACCTGCCTCCACCGCCCTCTGAGTCAGAGAATTCCACAGACTCACCATTCTCTGTGAGAAAAAGTGTTTCCTCATCTCCGTTCTAAATGGCTTCCTCCTTATTCATAAACTATGGCCCCTGGTTCTGGACTCCCCCAACATCGGGAACATGTTTCCTGCCTCCAGCGTGTCCAAGCTCTTAACAATCTTATATGTTTCAATGAGATAACCTCTCATCCTTCTAAACTCCAGAGTGTACAAGCCCAGCTGCTCCATTCTCTCAGCATATGACAGTCCCGCCATCCCGGGAATTAACCTTGTAAACCTACGCTGCACTCCCTCAATAGCAAGAATGTCCTCCTTAAATTAGGGGACCAAAACTGCACACAATACTCTAGGTGTGCTCTCACTAGTGCTCTGTACAACTGCAGAAGGACCTCTTTGCTCCTATATTCGATCCCTCTTGTTATTAAGGGCAACATGCCATTTGCTTACTTCACTGCCTGCTGTACCTGCATGCTCTGCTGTGAAAGAGTTATTTGTTTAATCTGAACATTAATATTCCTCTTGGCCTTATCTAATTTTTCTCTCTGTAGGCTCAATGTTTAAGTTTTTTGTGTAATAACTCTGCCGGGCCCCCACACACCACCACACAACCCCTCCTCCCACCATTCTGTTCAATTTTCCTCTTTCTGGAACTCTGAATTTCCTGTTGAGCCTTCTCTAATTTACTTGGCACCTTTCAAAGGTTGCTTCCCAAAATCGCTTTTGAACAAAGGTCTCAATCTTCTCTTCTAATTGTTTGGTAACGACAATACACAAACCCTTGTTTTAACAGTGTAACTGGCTTTTGGATATAGTGGACAGACCTGCCGACCCATCTCCAGCTTGCTCCGTCTCCCCGGCCATTTAGAGCCCCAATATCCAACGCTGCCCCAGACTCGTAAGATGGCACCAACAAGCCCTTCTTCACCCACTGTCTGGTGACATGGCTGTTGTTGCGGCTCATGTTGAATCCCCTGGGAACAGAGCTTTCTTCAGCCCACCGCCACCGACAGAATGCACTTGGTCACTGTGGGGCTCCCTCTCGTCTTTGGTCTTTGTGGGGGGAAACGGGAGCACCCGGAGAAAACCCACGTGGTCACAGGGAGAATGTACAAACTCCTTACAGACCGCCCGTACTCAGGATTGAACCCGGATCTTTGGAGCTGTCAGGCAGCGTTAATCACCGTGCCACTGCGCTGCCACCGTAGTAGTGCTTTGTTAATTCAATAAAGACAAATTGTCATTATCTAATATCCATAATAGATTATTATAATCTGTTATAATAATCACACGACATTGGGCTGGACCATTTTGATGCCTTCTTGGCATTTCCATAGAGAATGCACCCACAGCTGATGTACACACATAAGCATGTTCCATACTTTTACATCTATGCACAACAGCATTTGATGTAGTAATGTGCTGCACGTTAGATGTAGTTGTAAATGATCTGCTGCATCTCTGCACTCATCTATATGCCAACCACAGCTTGTGTATTAAGCAAATCCATTCAGTGACATTTAGAGACAGTGGGAAAAGTCTTGCACAGCATGAGCTGTCAGAACACCAAATGAGTAGTTTTGGATGGTGCTTCATGATCTGGTCCTGTGGTTGAATTTGCAAATGTAAACTGTTCCATGTTGTATTGACTGTTTCAGTGAAGTCTGCAGAGTTGTGTACCTATAAAAATGCGCCACAGAGGCTGTATAGGAGACACGTGCAGGGTTAAACAGGATGCAGCCTTTCAGACTGAATTTGTTGTTGAAATAATGTGAGCACACTTGCCATTTCTAATGCTTTCATGCACTTTTTTTCCTCTCGTTTCTTACACATTTAACATTTCTCTAATTCACTTTTTTTACCATTTTTCCTCGTGCACTTTTTTTTCTCTTACTTAAACTTAATTGGTTATAAGGACGACCATGAACCTGAGAAAGTTATGAATGCCCTTATGCACAGCTGCACCCTTAACAAATTGAATTTCCATCCATTTATGGATCAAAAACTGTAATTTCTGAAGCATAAAGTAAGGATTAGGCTTCTCATACTCACTTAACACATTGGGACCTTTAAAAATGTAATGAAAGACCGAGCAAAGAGTGTTTCCTCACTTGAAATGTAAGTGATAATTGTATTGTACAAAATGCCATAATTATGAATCATTTGCTGTGTCAAAGACTTGTTAGTTTCATTCTCTCTTGTTAGATTTTTACATTTTTAATGCTGTTTCTGAAAATATGATCTGAAAGAAAATCACAACTAAACCAAAGCATCTGTGACCTTAGTCATTTCAATGCTTATGAAACATTAACCCTTAACTTTCCAAATGGAACACTGAAAAATTATTATTACTGTCATAAAAAATGGACATGTAAAATTAGAATGTATCCAATCTCACATTGGGATCACGTGAAGGAGTAAAGGAAAATAAATAAATGATTTGGTATGAAGGAAAGAGTAAACAAAAAGATAACATTTTAAATTGTGTGGACAAATTGTGACTTCCAAGCATAAAATTCCATGGTTTCATTGTTCCCTTTTAGGATCCATCAAGGTTGGATGGCATGTTAGGAGAACAAATCATATCATTAATGGCATCATTAATTTAGGAACTGCCTTCCCAGATTCCTTGCATTCAATGCATAAATCCAACAACGTTGTGACATTTCATGAACATTTATGACACTATGCTCACTTTTTCTGTATTTTGCTTGCTGTGGCTGAGATTAAATAAACTATCTTTGTAATGTAAAGCATGTACGATTTGAAAATTGCCACAAAAAAAGTCAGGCAGTGGGGCAATGTTAGTCTTGCTTAGTCTTAATAAATTACAGGATGGAGCATCTATGTTGCTTTGAAAGTGGTGTTTGCTGGTATACATAAGGCAGTCAGTGATTGTGTGCTACTCACGTCTGGGTTTTTTTTAATGGACAGCAGAAATTAAAGATGCTAAGGCCTCAAACTTTTGCAAAGACATTTTAAAGTAATGGTGCAATTTAAAAATGAGTGGTGTTATATAAAGGGATTTTGTACAAGAGTACTACATAATCTTAAATTGAAATTGGATCTGATCTTTCTGGCAATAGGGAGGCACATGTCCACTTTCAAATATCTTTTTTTGGCTTGAGTGGAAAAGCTAGTTAAGAATTAAATGTATAGTGTGGAAATAGAATGCATTGTATGGATGAATTTTTAAAGGAGAAAATATTTTAAATAATAATGTACCCCTCCATGTTAACAGTTAATGCTAACTAGGAAATTAGCTGGATTTGGAAGGGTACATTAACTTCATAGTATGTTACACTCATGAATATGCAGGCCAAGATTTTTTGTGCAAAGTTGCCATTGGGGAGTTAAGTTGTGTATGACATCCAAGATATTGTACATCCCTTTAATGTTTAATGCAGCCAAAAGCATTTCCTTCACTAGCATTTGAAAGTCAGAGTGAATAGAGGAATAGAGTAGGTTCTAGACCGTGGTTTGGGGGCTATCATGGTGAAAAATTACCAGGATAGAAAAGATGGGAGAGGGACTAAAAGCTGCTCAGGTACACATCTTTCGAGGATTGCCAAAGCAAGCTTCACATTTCATGTGGTCCTGCTTTTGCATGAATGGACTCTGAGTGGTTTCCCATGGATGAAACCCTAATGTGCTTGCTTTCGGTGCCACTATGCAAGTCTTGACAATGAATGAATGAATGAAAACTTTATTGTCACACTAGACTAAGTGGGACCCATTGGGTCCCATTCTCACACAGGAGGCCTGGTCCCCCAACGCAATATTCCACCACTCACCCATGGCCCCCAATTGCACAGACGCGGTTGACGGGTTCCCGTTGTGACGCTCCTGATTCCCCCCCCCCCCCCCCCCCTTCACCCCTTGCCATTCCCCCCCCCCCCCCCCGCACTTACTCCACCCCCCCTCAACCCCCATCTACTCTTAGCGGCTAACCGGCAGCGCCGCTATTCCCGCACATTGGGCTCCCATTGTGACGTAGAACACGCAGGCATTACTGCGCAGGCGCAGCTGACAGGCATCGCAAGTGGAAAAGGGATTTATTAAAGCTTAAAATGTGAATAACTGTTAAAATATAACAACAATTTAAATGTTAAAGATGAGATTTATTCAGTTCAGTTCTTTCTTGTTGTGTCTCTTGTTGCGTTCTGCTGCTCTTTGCCTCTTGATGGCTCTTTGCTGTTGATGAAAAATAAGACACACAATTTTAATATAGAGACATTATTGAGTGGTCAAATTTTAACGAAGAAAATCTGAGAATTTACTTCAGAAGTCATCGTTCAACCAAGCGCGTGTTTAATGACAACATCCTTGGTCGATATTCCATCCGTCAGGAAAACTTTGACATTTTCCTTAACCTTTTCTCGGCTAAGAACCACATATAGTTGTCCATGCTGAAATACTGGTTTCTCGAGGTATTCAACACTTTCTCCATGGTTTGTCCTTGCGCTTTATGGATCGTTATAGCAAAACTTGACTGAATGGGGAATTGGGTCCGTTGAAGGGGAATGCCTTTGCCTTCTGTCAAATTGAGCATTATCCTTGGAATGAGAACAATGTCATCTTTGAAGGCTCCCATGTTGATTCTTGCAATGATCAGATGATTGTGTAGCTCTTCCATAATCAACCTCGTTCCATTGCATAGCTTTGGGGGTTCCAAGTTTCTCATTAATATTGGAGATCTTTTTTTCAACTCCAATTTTTGTTGTGGTAATCCAGAGATCTCGTGTGAAACGAGGAATTCTGTAGGGAAGCGAGTAGCATTAGTTTTCCTGAGTGATAGCATTGAGAGAAAAGTACTCTTTAATGATTCTAGGGAAGCGTGTGATACATGTATAATTGATCCTTCTCATCGTTTTGTTGCGCGGAACCAAGATACAATTGTCGGAGAATAATTCCCCAAGATTGTCAAATGCGGGATAGATGAAATGAATACAATCCTCCAGTGTTTTTGCTCATAGAACCATGTCTTGTAGCATTTTAAGTTCATCATCTTCATTCTTTGAAATGTCGTCTTCTCCAACTTTCAACAAAAATTGAGTATAGTCGCCTTCTCCCTCTCTCAATCGCATATTTGTGTGCAATTGAAACTTGGTGAAAAGTGTCAACAAGTAGGATTTCTTGATGCAGGAATTTTCAATATCATTTCACTATAGGAAGGAGTTGTCACAGTTGGTAAGCAACCATTTAAAAAAAAAATTGTTTATAAACGCTTTTTCCATCATTCCCACTTCAGAAGCAACTGAAATATATCTCCCGACCAAATTTGTGATGTATATGACTGACTGTAAAAGTAAAACCTGGATAAATCCAACGTATAGTTGTGAATGTTGCTCATTAAATAACTGATACTCCATATATAGAGCATTGATTTACCGTTAAAATGAATTCTGTAATAACGTGTCAGTGACAATCGAACACTGCGGTTTTAATGTTTCACGTGTTCACATTTTAATTAATCCATCTTTATGGATTAAACCAAATAATAACATTGGGAATTAAAACATATTTGATTGCATTCCGTTATCAAACGTAGTCAATGTTAGCTCTGAAGACATTTCCAGCACAATAGGGTCGGGAGGGTGGGGGTGTATGACTGTGCAGGATGGATAGATGGAAGTGGGGGGGGTGGAGGGGACTTGAGAAGGCAATCGGTACGGATTGGATGGATTGAGGCAGGGGAATTAGCATGTGTTGGTTGAAGTAGGTAAAATTGTGAGGGGAGAGCGCGGGGTATGTCAGTGGGGTTGAATGGGGGGGATCTGTGCAGGATGGATGGGTGGAGCAGTGCAGGATGAAGGGGTGGAGCAGTGCAGGATGGATGGGAAGGGGGGTTAGTACAGGATGAATTGAGGGACCAGTGTAGGATTGATGGAGAGTGGCAGGAGAATCAATGCGAGTTGGATAGGGAGATCAGCGCAGGATGAATAGATGGAGGGGGCGGGGGGATAAGGGGAGTGGAGGGGGGCGTACGAGAGAGAGGGAGAGAGGAAGGGGGCAGAGGAGGTGGGAAGGAAGGCCAGCGCTCCTCGGACAACACCTGTCGGGCACGGAAAACGCAATCAAAATATGGAGGAGACCGCGGACGGAATATCTTGGCGGCCACGCGCGCATGCGCACACTCACACACGCGCGAGGCTTCGGAGGCTCAATCCAGCGCTAAATGCAACTCAACTGCCTGTCTCGCCCAAAGATACTAGAGGAGCTCCTCTATAATCTTTGGTCTCGCCTACAGCCCTGTCGCAAGCCAGACAGGGACAGGCAGAGTTGAGCAGCACTGCTCAGCGCTGGCTGTGGGCCTGGGGGCACCGTACCCGTCTGACTCCCGATGTCTCTGGCCACCCCCAGGGTGGCTCTTGGGTGGGGACGGGGATGGTCCAGTGGCAGTTTGCAGCGTCGGAGACCGGGATCGGTCCTGGCTGTGATGCAGGTCTGCCGAGAGTGCTTTGGCACGTCTCCCTTCTCAAATCACCGCGCTCTATCCTCTGTAACATCTATCCCCCCCTAATCTACTTCCGCCTCTGACCGACACCTCTCTCCTCCAAGGATTTGTTTTGAAGGCGCTGTTGGCGGAGTGGCAGCAGCGGCCTTTATCAGGCCGGGCGGGGTGAGGGAGGAGGAGGAGATGGAGCCGTCGCCGCTGCTGCTGTGCGGGGCCTGTCATTCGCTCCAACCCTCCGTCACGCCACACTTAGCTTCTTTCCCACAACCATCGCCGACACGAAACATCACGTTACTTTTTTCCAGAGATGCTGCCGGACCCGCGGAGTTACTCCAGTTTTTTGTGTCTATCTTCGGTATAAACCAAGTTGCCAAGCTGGGAAAAATGACTCGCCGTTTAGGTTGCCCGGTGGCACTTTGAGTTGTCAGTGGCACCCGGGCAAACGCTAATTTCGAACCCTTGGCCAAATTTGAAAGTTATTAAATCATAATGAAATACTACAGCATTAAAAATGGGCCTACGTATGATCCTTTTGCGCTGACATGATCAAAATCGACCAAAATTTGACCAAAATTTAATACTTTCAAAATTTGAAAAAAAAAATGAGAAAAAAAAATATTTATAAGACAAATTGAACACTGTCTCTTATACTGATTTCTAAGCTCCCGTAAAAAAACGTTGGCACCTAGCGCACCACGAGGCCCGTAGTTTACGCCAGGGTAATTGTAATCATGTTGTTTACATTTATTTTTTTTAAATCGCGATGTGTGCAATAAAAAGTTATATTGCTATAAATAGCATTGACAACGTTAGACAACAGAATGATACATTGCTAAAATAGGTGAGCAAACAAGATTTTTATTTCAAGATTTTAAGTTCTTTTCATTATTAAGTATTTCAATGGAAAGCTTCAACACAAAATAAAAACAATAAAAAAAGAAACATTAAATATAAAAACGGTTACTCTACTTTTTTTTTTTTTTTTTTTTTTTTTTTTTTTTTTTTTTTTTTTTTAATTTTTTTTTATTTTTATTAGAAGTACGGTAAATTACAATTCTACACAACACATATATCTTGATACATTTTTTATACCGCTTCATTTTTTTTTTTTTTTTTTAGAGCTTTAAGAAAAAAGTAGAAGTTAGGAAAGTAAAGAAAGTGCAAGAGAATCGTGCAGTGCGAGAGTGTAAGGAAAAGAAAGCCCCTTAGGAAAGAAGTTAGAGAAGGAAGTAAAGTGAGAAAATAGACCCTAGAAAGGAAAGAAGGAGAAAGTAGAAACAATCGCTCTATTATAACATTAAACTCCGCAGAGAGGGGACTACCAACCAAGTCTGTTTTTGTTATTTTACCTCCCGTTACCAGGTCCTGATTCCGCTTATTTATATATTTGTTTTTTTTAGATTACTATTGCACCTCATACTTGTCGGTTACTCTACTTTTAATTCACACATTTCACACGTGACCAAATGGACACTGCTACTCACATTCTGCTGCAAAAACGTGGGGCATCAGAAAACCTTCTGATCGGGTGATAAATGATAAAAATTATAAACATAATCAGAATTAGGCTTATATAGAGTTATTTAATTGCAAAATTAATGTAATCTTTCTGGTATAAACTAGCGTAACGATTTGATGAAATCCAGCTTGAAAAATTACACAAATAAAGGCAAGAAAACGCAGGGACATATCTGATACTTGTAAATACAGATTTATTTTTTTTGCTTCATCTCATCATTTTAGCTATACACCATGAGCTATACTACTTTAAATACAGGATATGAAACAATGGGAATATTACATGGAAAACAGGAACATAACCTGGAAGTTTGGAGACCTTCAGTTTCACTACTGAGTGCTGTATTTGCGGAAACACCCATATACATATTTCTAATGGGAATTATTTATATACACTCAGTGGCATTCACTCAACAACGATGGTTTTCTGTTTTGATAATTCACACAATGGATTTCTCGGAGGATTTTAATTTTGTATGTATTCTCTCTGAAAAATAGCAATACATTTACAGGTACGGTGTACTGTTTGGTAGAGACATGAAGACCAGATCAAATGAGTTATTTTCTAATATTGGCTTAGAATTTGTGAGGAGACTATTATTATCAAGGGTTCACTTTGTGATTTAACCCTCAAGAGCTGATTCAAAGCACTTTATTAGTTATATGCTCAGCATTCTGAGCTCGTGTTAGAGTCTTCAAGCACTCTCACAACCATCTGTTTCACATGGTATTTAAATTAGATTCATCGTTTTGCTATGATATCTTAATCTTTGGATATTCCCACAGGGCTGAGAAAACTGCTTCAAAGGTAATTGGAAGATTTAACGTTTTGGTGTTCTGTCTTGGAAATGTGAAAGTATAGCATCTTGTTGGTGAACTGTTTAGTCATTGGAAGGTGATGAACTGGGGTTCCATTACAGGTCAGCCGGAAAATCAGTGGTGCAGCAGATAGAGCTGATGTCTCACAGTGCCAGAGACCTTAGTTCAATCCTAACCTCATCAATCTATCTACGGAATTTGCACATTCTTAGTGTGACTGCCTGGGTTTCTTCTGGCTGCTCTGGTTTTCCCTACATCACAAAGACGTGTGGGGTGGTTGGTTAATTGGACACTGTAACCTGACCTTGTGTCTATTTGTGTGTTGGAACCTCAGATAAGTTGTTGAGAAAGTTGGGAGAATAAAATAAATGTAATATTGTAGGATTATGAAAATGTTGATGATCAGCATGGACAAGGTGGGCCAAAGGGTCTGTTTCCATGCTATATCTCTCTGTGATTTACTCTTAACCATCTCTATTACCATTAACACGTATTTTAAGGCTGGGCAAAATGTAAGGCATAATAAAAGCTAATTTGGAGACAATTGTAAAAGCTAATTTGCAAACAATTGTAATATCCTCTGACTATTTAATTTTACTATTTGCCATTTAAAAAAGCTGTAAATTACACTTTACTTTGGGGCTATGTACTTTGATAGAAATGGGCTCGGATATTCAATTGTGGTGCCTGCTCTTTCCATTTCTTCATAGCTGACCTGTGCCTCAAATTCATTTTTTTATTTTAGCTAGATGAACAAAGACAAATTCCAAAACAATCAATAGTCAGTTTTGAAAACACCATTTATTGCAGTCTTTTAGTGGAAGGAATTTCAGAAAAATATACGTTTAATTTTGAGAGGATAGACCATTACTAATAAATTTGGTTGCCTTGATCATGATTTTTACCCTTATGCTTTTCATATCACTGGTGTCCCAAAATTTACCTGTATCTACCCTATTGACTTAAATTTTAAAATCTATATAACTAAAAGTGTCATCTTGACCACTTCCTGTCTGCGTTGTCCACTGATTTTAGAAAAAAAAAAAAACGGTACCCTATATCGCCATGATTTTTGGCCATCTTACTCACAGTCCTCCTCCACTGATGGATTTTTCCGATTGATAAAAAAAAAAGTTATGAGTGTTTAAAAAATCTTGCGATCAGCTGATTGGTCTCTCGCCTGTCAATTACCATGATGCCGGTAATGCCCCTTCTGTTGGGGGGGGGGGCAGGACTATAAAACCCCGGATGCCTGGATGTGAGTCAGTCACTCTGGAAGATCGCTAGGGAGGGGCCACAACTCTGAGTCTGCAATGAGTCAACTGAACTGTGAGTCTACTGAACTATGAGTCTACTGAACTGTGAGTCTGCTGAACTGTGAGTCTGCAATGTACTTGCAATAAATGATTTGTTGGCCCTTAATGAAAATAAAATTAGTTGTTTGGCATGCCCTGTGCTTGAAACGAAAATGGCAATGGAAATGAAATGAAATGAAAATGAGATGAGTTGTTTGGCCAGCCCTGTGCTTGAAACTGAATTGGCAATGGAAACGGAATGAAGTGAAAATGAGATGAGTTGTTTGGCCTGCCCTGTGCAGGAAACTGAAATGGCAATGGAAATGAAATGAAATTAGTTGTTTGGCCTGCCTGAAACCACTCATTTCAGCCCACAAGGCCCCTATTAGCTGAGAAACCAGTCCCTTTTGCCCAAAATGCCTGTATTAGTCCATGAAGAGCATTTTGGCCAGGAAGGCCCGTGCCAAGCCAGGAAAAGTCCAGAAAAAGGGCCTTTCACTGAGATTTCACTCAGATTTTTTTTTAAGTCCCTTCAGCCCAACAAGCCTGTACTAGCCCAGGAGGAGTCCCTTCAGCCCATCAGTAAGTATTCCCCTTGCAAGTATTATACCTCACCCCAGTATGTTTCTCCCTCCCTTCATTGGCTTCCTATGAGATCCAGGCCAGCAAAACATTTCCTCCTTCATTGCTGTGATCTGCAGAAATAAATGAAAAATGTCTAAAATTGATTGCCCACCCTCTCCCCCTTCTCTCTCACAGAGTCTCTCACCTGTTTTGTGCAGAATTTCTGGCAGTTTCTGAGCTGCCAGCCCCAGCCCTGAGCCCGGAGCTGAGCTGCCAGCCCACAAGGTCTGAGTGACTGAGCTGCCAGCCCAAGAATCCATTCGGCCCACAATGTCCATATTATCCCTCTGTATACCAGTCCCTTTGGCCCACAACACTCATACTAGCGCTCCAGAACCCCCACCCCACTGTCCACCAATATTGGAGTTTGTGGAGAGGTGGAATATTGCGTTGGGGGCCAGCCGTCCCGTGTGAACATGGGCCCCCACTTAGTCTAGTACAGGTACTTAGATTATATCTACCCTCAAGCTTGGACACTCAAAGGATTACAAGATAAATTTAGTTTTTTTTTGTGTTCAACAATTGATCCTTTGTGTCCCTGTACCATTTTAATGAACTTGTGCTGCTGTCCCAATACCAACATACCTTTTCTGAGGTATGGTGCCCAAACCAAAATGATAACATTCCAGCTGTGTCTGATTACAGCTTTATACAGTTGAAACATAGTACCACTATTTTTTAATTCAGTGCCCTGGGTATTTCATTAAAAATGTACATGAACTGTATTTGTGTAGAATTGGAAATATGAAATAAAAACAGAAATGCTGGAAATGTTTAGGGACTACTGACTCAGTTATTTAGTTTGACTTTTATCCTGATGTCATTAAGTTTTATTGTACTTAAAAGCAATTTGGTCTAATGTACAAGGCTGAAATGTGGTGCATTTTAATTTTGTGCTGTCACCACACTCTGGATGTGCTGAATTTCTAACATTGGTTTCCTTGCTAGGTTGTATATTCACATAGTATATTATACATTTCAGTGCCTTTAGCAGTGTTAACCTGTATGGGTGCACATTTGACATATATTTCTTCTGGATTAAGCATTTTATGCACTTATACAAGAGAATGATTGTTTTAATTACACAACTGTAGAAGTCCTTGCAGGCTGGAAAGCTTCAGCCCCAGGTTGAATGTTATTTAACATTAAATATTGTTTCTGGTCAGAAGGTTTATCGCGGGTGTAAGAATGACGATTATTCTGAGTGAGACACAAGGGAAGTACCAGGATACTGGAAGCAAATATTATGGTGCCCACTCTGTCCCTATCCATTACTATCTTAAACTTAATAGAACCGTGGTTGCTGGTCCAAAAAGGCTTATCCATAAACACCTCATCCACTTGCCCCTCCCAATTTATGAAGACTAGGTCAAGCATTGCCCTCTCCTGTGTGGGGACCTCAACATATTGCCAGAGGATATTTTCCTGAGCACATTTGACAAATCCCCCCCCCTGTCTAAACCTTTCGAACTATGACATTCGCGTTCTATATTGGAAAAATTACAATTCCTGACTACAACAACATTATCAGACATGCAGCTGCCTGCAATCTCCTGGCATATTAGTTCTTCTAATTCCTGTTGACCATTTGGGGGGCCTGTAGCACACCCCCTCAACAAGGTGATCATCCCTTTCTTGTTCCTCAGCTTCACTGGACGAACCATCTGCAATGTCACCTCTGACCACTGCCGTGACATCCTCCTTAATCATTGCCTTGTGTAGTGTGGGAATAACCATTAGGATGGCATATACGTCTGGTCTAATTCAGTTTGGATTTTTGCTTTTTCAGTCTTGCACATCACATCAATTTGGGCTATCACAACAATAATCCTCAATGATATTGTTAATTTTGAAGAATATTTCAATTATTTAAGACCTTTGCAGCATTTCTTGAGTTTGATGCATGTGTCTGTGGTCCTGATTGAATTATTATGGGCAAACAGGTTGCCCCATTCCTTTCCAATGTAAAAATTAGCTAAACTTGATCCTTACAATAGTTCAATAGTAATTAATTGCTGCCTAAAGGGCCTGTCCCACTAACGCAACTTTTCAGCGGCTGTCTTCGACCTTCAAGCTCGAGGGCACTCGCCTGAAAAACCTCGAGCTGGATCGACCATTAGCGATGAAACAGCGAGCCGGATCGACCGTCTACACACACACACACACACACACACACACACACACACACACACACACACACACACACACACACACACACACACACACAATCACATCACAAAGGCGGGGGCCAGGGAAAGTGGGGTAGCGCTGTCTGAAATTCACACCCACGATGAACAGGAAGGTAAAAGACAGCTGGCACAGTTACGGTAAGTCCTTTAGAGAGCGTGGAGACGGGGGGAGAGAAGGAGTGGAGACACTTTTAAGAAGCCAGACAACTTTTAATAAAGTTTAGTGAGCATTTAACATTATCGGTCGGTTTTCTCAACAAACTTTACCTTCGATTACCTTTGATTGCCTTTGATTACTTATGATAGCATTACGACCTACTAAGGACTGAACTACAAATCAACTTTTTTCCATGGCGACCTTTTTTTACTCGCGGGCATTTTTCAGCATGTTGAAAAAACCGCCGCGACCTAGCTGAGGCCTCGAGTACGCGGGGACTACTCTCGAGCATGAAGGAGAGTTACAAATACCTCCTAGGACCTCATGTCGACCATGCTGC
The DNA here is from genome assembly GCF_028641065.1 of Leucoraja erinaceus. Taxonomy (NCBI): domain Eukaryota; kingdom Metazoa; phylum Chordata; class Chondrichthyes; order Rajiformes; family Rajidae; genus Leucoraja; species Leucoraja erinaceus. The sequence continues at coordinate 73,077,640 of NC_073382.1, forward strand.
GAGAATGAGTCAAGGGCAAACTCTTCTAAAGTTGCGAATTAGGTCCCCGCAGTGGGACAGGCCCTTTACCTTGCTGCTGGGCTTTTCGTGCTGTGCACAGTAGACAACAAGATTACATCAGCATGGTCAGAGGAAAACATAGCAAAATATCAGATTGGTGTTATAATTCCATCTAAGACTTGCTAGGCAAGTACCAGGCAATTACTCAGGGTATGGAGTCAGTTGGCTTTAAAAAAAAATTTAAAACCGCGCATGCGCAGATTGTTCTCTCCGTAAAAATAAAAAAATAAAATAAAAACAGTAACAATTTAATATGCCCAAGGCTTCATTGTCTCCTTTATTCTGAATTACGGAATGGGTGGGGGTGAAGGGTGATGGCAGGTGGAGAGATGGTGGGAAAAACGGGAGTACAGGGAAAAGTTAAATCAGTTGTCATCTAATTGAATGACAACACTTGTTCAAGGGACCAATTGGGGGGAGAGTTCCTTTCACAGCGTGTGGAGAGTCTGTGCCAGGGGTAAAGTTGCGGGGAGGGCAGGAGTGTTGAGAAGGAGGGGCTCGGGGATAATGCCAGTAACTTACTCACCGCTGCTGCGGCGCTCCGGGCGCGGAGCCACCGCATTGTAGCTGGGGATAGAAGCAGCTCGGGTAGCTGCGAGCGGCCGCCAGGACCCGACAGCAGAACTGGCCGCCACTTCAGTGCCTTCTGCCGGCCCGCTCACCTCTGGCAGTGCTCTCCATCTGAACACCTCTCACCTGCCGCTCGCCGACTTCGCTCATGCCAGCTGCTTCCCGCAAATCCTTAAATTCCCACAGCCAAGTAACCTCAATCGCGCTGTCGGAATTTAAGGATTTGCGGGAAGCGGCTGACATGAGTGCGGCCGGCGAGGGGCAGGGGAGAGGTTTTTAGATGGAGAGCTGCCAGAGGTGAGCGGGGGCTGGCAGAAGGCACTGAGGGGGGCGGCCGGTTCCGCTGTCCGGCCCGGCGGCTGCACGCAGCCACCCGACCTGCTACTTTCCCCCACCCCCCCCGTCCTCAATGCAGTGGCTACGTGCAAGGAGCGTCGCAAATGACATGATCCTAACCCTCTCCTTCACAACATTCGTGCCCTCCCCTCACTTTACCCGGGGCCAGACTCCCCAAACGCTGTCTAAGGAGCTCTCCCCACACCCCGGGAAATACGGTATTTAAAAACATATAGCACCAAGAAATGTACTTACCACATTATCGGTACACAAACCATTCTTCTCTCTTTGTTTTCCTAAGATTTAAAATAATGACAATTCTCTCTTGCTGCGCATGGGCAGTTGCTGCGCCTGCGCGGTGCTAAAAGATTTCAGCTGCACTTAAAATAATGACAATGGGCTCATTCATTTGAAAAAGGCCCGCCTACCTAAGAATCGACTAGTGCTGCGCATGGGTAATCAGTTAGGGGTGCTGTGACCTGCGCGGTGCTGGCAAGTAATCAGGTCATGATCCTAAAAAAAAATACAATTGTGGCAGTCTGCTTTTATACATTTTTGTTTCACCATGTAGAAATACAGCAGTGTTTATACATAGTCCCCCATTTCAGCTGTGAAATAGCCATGACGGCTTGAAGCAATGACGTTGTGTGCGATTCATGGACACACAGTTGCTGGGTGTCTTCTTTGGTGATGCTGCTCAGACCTTCAAGGGTTTTGGGGGCAATTGTTTTATCTTCAGCATGCAGTTCAGATGAAAAGGCTTTGAAAAACTCATTTCTTGCTGTAGCAGTATGTTTGGGATCATTGTCTTGCTGTAGAATGAACCGCTGGCCAATGAGTTTTGAGGCATTTGTTTGAACTTGAGCAGATAGGATGTGTCTATACTCTTCAGAATTCACCATCAGCAGTTGTATCATCAATGAAGATAAGTGAGCTAGTACTTTCAGCAGCCACACATGCACAAGCCATAACACCCCCACCACCGTATTTCACAGATGAGGTGGTATGCTTTGGATCTTGGCCAGTTCCTTCTTTCCGCCATGCTTTGCTCTTGCCGTCACTCTGATATGTCAATCTTCATCTCATCTGTCGACAAGACCTTTTTCCAGAACTGTAGTTGCTCTTTTAAGTACTTCTTGGCAAACTGTAGTCTGGCCATCCAATTTGTACAGCTAACTAGTGGTTTGCATCTTGCAGTGTAGCCTCTATTTCAGTTCATGAAGTCTTCTGCGGACAGTGGTCATTGACAAATCCACGCTTGAAGAGTGTTTCTGATCTGTCGGACAGGTGTTTGGGGATTTTCCTTTATTATTGAGAGATTTCTTCTGTCAGCAGCTGTGGAGGTCTTCCTTGGCCTGCCAGTCCCTTTGCGTTTAGTAAGCTTACTAATGCAATGCTCTCTTTCTTCTTAATGATGTTCCAAACAGTTGATTTTGGCTGATGTTTTAACTGTTTTATTCTTGTTTCTCATAATTGCTTATTTGACTTTCATTGGCACAACTTTGGTCCTCATGTTGATAAACAGCAATAAAAGTTTCCAAACGTGATGGAAAGACTGAAGGGAAGACTAGGTGCGGAGAGCTCTCTACCTGCATGAAGGAGGCAATTAAACATGCCTGAGAAATTACAAACGCCTGTGAAGCTATGTGTCCCAAACACAGCTGTAATTTCTACATGGTGAAACCAAAATGTTTAAAAATACCCTTTAATAAAACCTGACAATGTGCAATTTAACCACAAGTGATTTCTTTCTATTACAAATCTCAAATTGTGGTGTACAGAGACAAATAAATAAATGATGGGTCTTTGTTCCAAACATTATGGAGGGCACTGTACTATACGTGAGCACAATCAAGCCATCACAAGTCCAATATACAGTGCAAAGAGAAATAACCCTGTAACAGTATATTGTTACATGTTTAAGCATTACTGTTACAGAGGATGTGCAGATAAAGCAAAAGTACGAGGTTTGGTATGAGGTAGGTTGGGGAGATAGGGTTGCACGTCAACTTATGGGAGTAACGTTGAGTAGTCTGATAACACCAGGGTAGAAACTGTTCTGAAAGTTGTTCAAGCTTTTGAATCTTCTGCCTCAAGGGAGAAGAGAGAATGAGTGAAGAGGTAATGATATGTGATTATGTTGGCTGCTTTCCCGAGGCGGCAAGATTTGTAGATGGAGTCGATGGTAAGCAGGCTGGTTTGTGTGATGGACTGGACTACCTCCACAACTCTGCAATTTCTTGTAGTCTTGGGCAGAAATGTTCCCAACCCATGATACACATCAAATATGACGTCTTTTGTAGTGTATCTGTAGAAGTTCTCATTTTAGATTTCCTTAGACTTTGGTCCAGGGCAAAGTGGTGCCATCTGTAAAATTGGAAGTAGTGTTAGAGCAGAATTTTGGCCGCATAGTCGAGGGCATATAAGGAGTATAGTAAAGAACTATGAACGCATCCTTGCTGGGAACAAGTGTTGTGAATTATCATGAAGGATGTTTTGTTGCCTATGTTTTGTGGTCTATGGATCTGGAATTCGAGGATCCAGTTGCAGATTGGGTGCTGAATCATAGGCCTAGGAGTTTGGAGATGAGCTTGGTTGGTATTATGTTGTTGAAGGCAGAGCTATGGTCAATAAATAGGAGTCTGAAAGAGGTATCCTTGCATCCAGATGTTCCGGTGATGAGATGTAGACCCAGGGAGAATGGCATCCATCGTGTACCTGTTTTGACGATGGGTGAATTGCAAACGATCAAGACTTTATGGGAGTCTGCAATTAATGTGTTCAATGACCAGCCCCTTGAAGCACTTCATAATGGTGGGTGTCAGGGTCACTGGACAAGAGTCATTAAAGCATGCTACCTTACTTTTCTTTAGCACGGGATGAAAAAGAGGTGGAAATCTCAAAATGGATATGGAGAGGTTAAAGATATTTGTGAATACTCCTTCCAGCTTGTCTGCACAGGTCCTGAGGATGTGGCTGGCGATTCCATCTGGGCCAGTTGCTAGGAATGGACCTCATGGTTCATTAGTGGTTTCCATTTGGGAAACACTAATATTGTCTGACACGTTGAACAGTCCTTGTTCCAAATGTACACTGGCACTATCCCTCCACTCTTTCTCCACTTTAAAGATGACTGCATTGGGGCTGCCTCCTGTACCCGTGCATAACTCATTGATTTCATCAACTTTACCACTAATTCCCACCCTGCCCTCAAATTCACTTGGATTATCTCTGACACCTTTATTCCATTTCTTGATCTCTCTAGCTGCATCGATTGACGTCCACTGTGAACCCGCTGACTTCCACGCTTATTTGAACTGTACTTCCTCCGACCCTGCCTCTTACAAGGACACCATCTCTACTCTCAATTTGTCCATCTCTGTCGCATCTGCTCCCAAGGTGTAGGTTTCCCTCTAGGACATCCAAGATGTCCTCTTTCTTTAGTAAATGTGGTTTCACCCCTGTTGTTGTGCGTGGCTCCCTCACTTGTCTCCACTGTGTCCCGCAGTTCTACTCTCGCACCCTATCCCTCCAGACGGAACATGGATAGAGTTTCCCTGATCCTTACCAATCATCTCACCAGCTTCCGCATCCAATATATTATCCTCTGATATTGCAGCCATCTTCACTGTGATCTCACCACCAGGCACATCTTCTCATCTCCACCTCTCATTGCAGCAGTACATGACTCTCCTAACATTCCATTCTTTGAAATTTATTGTTTGCTTATTTTTTTTATCGTTGATTGACCAGTGAGGAGACGGTGTCTTTATACAATTACCCCATACTTGCTGAAGTCAAGTGTTTAATTGTCATATGTACCAAAATGGAACAATTAAATTCTTACGTGCAGCAGCATAACAGGTCTGTAAACACAGTGCTTAAGAGATAACATACTAAACTAACAACAAAGTTATTGAATAAATAAAATATTAGTGCAAAACAAAATAAAAGATCAAATTCCCTAGTGCAACCTGGACAGTTCGTAATTTAGTTGGTGTCTGTAGTGTTCACTAACCTGACTGTTGTTGGGAAGAAGCTGTTCCGGAACCTGCAGGTCATGGTTTTCACACTCTCATGCCTTCTTCCTTATGGCAGGAGTGAAATGAGAGTGTGGCCAGGGAGTGTGGGTACTTGATGATGCTGGTTGCCTTTTCAGAAGTTTGCGTTAACTGTGACCTTTACCTCTGCAGGTAGAGGTGAGTGGCTGGAACTTTACTTGCTGAAAGTAGCAGATCGTTTTCACGGGTCGAAGATTTTCTAAGTACTTCTCAGAAAGCTGGAAGTAGGGTCACAGTTTCTGGACGACTCTTGGGGAAAGGCGTTCCTAATTCAAGTCCTTTTCCTTTTTCACAGTCATCTGGCAAGCTCTCTGGCTTTTGCCCCTCTCTTCCAGCTCATGTTAAGTTGGAAACTCTGCAGGCCAACTGCTAAGGTGTCAAATGGATCAATCAAAAGTGCTTGGTTGCTTACCCAAACTCATTCAATGAGTTTTGTATGTAGTCTTCTGCTCTTTGAACAAACTACATTGAGCTTTAGCTTTACAGACAACTTGTAGGCGAATGATAAGCCTTTAACGGGAAGTACAATGCGTGATATCCAAGTGTCCTTATTAACCATAGCTTGAAAGAAAATGTGATTAATGTGGGAGAAAACAACAAGGGCTCAGACTCGATATTGAATAAGACTGGTGTAGTATGACTGATAATGAACCCATGATTGCCTTTTAATAACAGAGTTCAAGGAAATTAAACTTACGTACTCGTTTTGCCTAGCTGTTTCTGCATATTTAATTGTTTGAGTTATTTTACCATGACTCCCCAGCTTTTATGCTCAAACTTTCCTTGATTTGAAATAATTACTCTTTTTTTTGTATTTTTATATTAGTAATGTCCTGTTTAATTACATCCAGTCAATAAACACCATTCATGTCTGGCTAAGCAATTTTTCTTTGCAACCCAGTAGGTTTACCACATCACCTTTTTTGATTGCTTTGTTACTCTGGGTCATAACCACATATTACTTTTGTATGGTTTAGTACATCGGCTGATGAATTGATCTGTGGTAGAATTATGTCTTTTATTGCTAAAACACTAGTTAGTGTAAAATAAGTCGGTGTTGCTTGCAACTACCAATTAAATTTCAATTGCTTCCTCAAAATCTTTTTATTCTTTTATCCACTTTTCTCATATTTAAAATAGGTATATCTTCTACAGCTTGCTAACGCTAACAAAACAACTCTGATTCGATTCAATTATACTAATAATAATACCTGTCACTATATCACTAAGGATGTAAACTTCTTTTCCCTCTGATCAGGTGAGCAGCATCAAGAAACTGCGTCCACGGCTGAATGCTATTCTATTCAAGCTTCAGTTTGAAGAGCAAGTGACTAACATCAAACCTGACATTATGGCTGTCAGTACTGCATGTGAGGAGATAAAGAAGAGCAAGAACTTTGGCAAGCTGCTGGAGTTGGTGTTGCTGATTGGAAATTACATGAATGCTGGGTCTCGAAATGCTCAAACATATGGCTTCAGCATCACCTTCTTGTGCAAAGTGAGTCCATATATCAAAGTTTTGATCTGAACTAAACTAAATAACATCTCCGTAATGCAATAACATAGATGTATCAGGTCAGTGAGATAAAGGAATGGCACAGTGGCGCTGAAGGTAACATTGCTGCCTCACGTCCGGTCCTGTCTGTGTGTACTTTGCATGTACTCCCCAAGGTGCTCTGGTTTTAATGCACATCACAAAGAAATACTGACAGCTAATTGCTACCATAAAATTACTTCCAATGTATGGGTAGTAGAAGACATGTGTTAGTGGGAGGTGGTTGTAGGTTAGGGGGAAGTGGGGTGGATATCAACATAAAAGAGAATAAGTTGCAGGAATATAAACGGGATTATAGGACGGTGATTGTTCTGAGGCAGGCAAAAACTCAATGGCCGAAGTGCCTCTTATATTGTGAAACATGAAAAAAACTATAATATTTTGTAAGGTATCCTATTCTGACCTGTCTAAATTCCTTTTGAAAGTATTTTAACAAAGAGGCATAATTATAAAAATGTTTAAGACTCAACCAGGCCATAACATACCATATATAATTAGTTGGATTTCTACATGCACTTTTCTCTCATAATTGATACTGGAAATCCAAATTGATATGGTGTGTAAGGTAACAGGGCACTTACAATCTCAGTGAACGTTACACATTGTACTTAACCAATTGGGATACAAATTTGAAGAACTGAGAATAAGAGTGAATTCATGATAGAGGGTGCTTCAGAAAGGAGAATGGAAGACTGGATTAAGGGAGAGGAAAAGAAGACAAAGGAAATATTAAAATAAAATGTAAAATTGACTTTTTTTTAACACATCCTCCTGTACCCTGTGGAAGGAAATTCCCTCAGTGAACTGGAAGGGTTACTCACCTATCGTTGACTTACTGTGCCATTAAAAAGGTACAAATATGACTAATTACTGGATTTAACTTTCTGAGAGAATTTAGTGCATGTTCCTGTATCTTGAATCTGCATGAGGTTAAATATGAGATTACTTTTTTCTTGAAGCTGGCAGCAGAATAATATAAATATTTCACAACTTGTAGTAATTCATAATTCATGTGATATTTCTCCATGCCATAAGTTTCTGGGCAGTTTATTCCTTAAAACTATTTTGAGGCAATGTGTTTTTTGCAATTTTAACATTTCTAAGGAAAGATCACCTCCACATATGTTTTTCTCTGCTCAGTACATCTGTTTTATTTCAGATTTCCAACATTGCAGTGTTCTTGTTTTCTTCAGTTTTTACACATCATCCCAGTGGTGGGACATCACTTCATGAGGGTTGGGTTGATGGTGACATAAAAAGAATAGGTTGCAGGAATATAAATGGGATCATGGGACTGTGATTGCTGCGAGAGCAGGCAAAGACTCAATGAGCTGAATGGCCTCCTATATTGTGAAACATGAAAACAACTTTAATATTTTGTAAAGTATCCTATTCTGTGCTGCACTGCCTCAGGCCAGTGTCCTAGGCCCAACCATCTTTAACTGCTTAGTTAATAACCTTTCTTCCATTCCAAGGTCAGAGATGGGGATATTGACTGATGAATGCACAGTGTTCAATTTCATTCATGTCTTTGGTGAGTCAAGCAGCCAATGCCAGCATGTAACGTGACCTAAACAACGTTCCGGCATTGGCTGATAAATAGCAAGTAAAATTCATCAGGATTATTTTGGCAGCACAGAATTGGAAACTTTACAATATATTATAGTTAATATGCCAGGCAATGACCATCTCCGAAAAGAGAGAGTCCAAGCATCTATCTTTGGCATTCAATGGCATTTCCATTGCTGAGTTTCCTGTCTAAAGAAGGGTCTCCACTGGAAATGTCACCGATTCCTTCTCTCTAGAGATGCAGCCTTTCCTGCTGAGTTGCGCCAGTATTTTGAATCTACCATCAATATCCTTGGGTTTACCACTGACCCATAAAAATCGCTGTCATAGGAAGAACAAACAAATTCCATACAGACAGCACCCATAGTCAGGATTGAACCTGGGTTTCTGATGCTGTAAGGCAGCAACACTATTGCTAAGCCACTGTGCCACCCCCTCAACAGGTCCTTTGGCCCACCGAGTCCACACCAACCAGCGATCATCCCCATACACCAGCAGTTTTCTACACACTTGGGACAATTTACAATTTTTTTCAGGTGCTCCTCCTTTAACTTCATCTGCTGCATCCGGTGTTCCCAATATGTCCACTCCTGATCACATCTCCCTGATGTGGCCTTGGCATGACCAAGTGTAGACTCAACAACCGTTTCGCCGAACATTTGCACTCGATCTGCCAAAGCCTACCGGATCTCCTCATTGCTAACCATTTTAATTTTCTTCCCATTCCATACTGACCTTGCTGTCCAGGGCCTCCTCCATTGCCAGAGTGAGGCCACATGCAAACTGAAGAAACAGCATTTCATATTCCGCTTGGGTGGCTTATAACCCATTGGAATGAACAATGAATTCTCTAATTTTAGGCAACTACAAATCCCCTTCCCCTTCATTTCCCCATCCCTTGCTGCCCGCCCCAACTGGACCCACTTTTTTCTCCCCTCACCCTCTCTTTCCACCTGCATTCCTTCCTCTCGCTTCACAATTTTTAACTCTTCCATCCTTTTGTTTCACAACTTCTGTCTTTTCATCTCTGCCCTTTGTCCAATCATCCCCCGCCACCTGTATCCACTGGATAGCTAAGCAGTCAGGCAGCATCACTGGAGACCATGGACAGGCGACGGTTCAAGTTGGGACCGAAGAAGGGTCCCGGCCCGAAACATCACCTGCTGAGTTACTCCAGCATTTTTTACCTCTCTTTGGTATAAATCAGCATCTGTCGTTCCTTTTTATTCCACCGTTTACCTGCCAGGCTTTGTCCTCCCCTTCTCTCTTCCCGCTGCCAGTGCTTGCCTGGCCAAGTTACTCCTGCACTTTGTGTCTTTTTTTATATCCCTGCACCTCTCGGTCTCTCAGTTCTACAGCACACTGCAGTTTTATATTTTACTATTTAAGACCTATCCACTATTCCTTGGCCTATTGGCCAAATTTAATGTCATCTATAAATTCACTCAGCTCGCAATTGAGCCTAAATTAATCCCTGTTCGTGTTTGGTGTCTCATTTGGGTCATCGTCATCACATAAAAGCTGTATTCAATGATGTGTTTCTCTGGGCAATGCATTTGTTGGTTTTGGGTTCTGAAAAATTGCAGGTGTTTGTAGTCAGGCTGGAGAGTTGGGTAATAATATCTTGAGTTCCTAGGTCAGGACGTTGTGAAACTGCTAATGTGTGCTCATTTGCTTGCAACTCACTGAACAGACCAGAAACATTAGCCAGAATTTTCAACTTTGGCTGCAAGTTGTTTATTTTAAGAAGTATTTTTTCCTTAAATTCTGGTCAAATTTATTTGCATATTATCTAACGCAAAATCTGATACAAACCAGCGCATGGCAGCAATTAGCATTTGGAATACAATATTTAAATAAAACTGGGTTTAATGTTAGACAATAGACAATAGGTGCAGGAGTAGGCCATTTGGCCCTTCGAGCCAGCACCGCCATTCAATGTGATCATGGCTGACCATCCCCAATCAGTACCCCGTTCCTGCCTTCTCCCCATATCCCCTGACTCCGCTATTTTTAAGTGCCCTATCTAGCTCTCTCTTGAAAGCATCCAGAGAACCTGCCTCCACCGCCCTCTGAGGCAGAGAATTCCACAGACTCACCACTCTCTGTGAGAAAAAGTGTTTCCTCGTCGCCGTTCTAAATGGCTTACTCCTTATTCTTAAACTGTGGCCCCTGGTTCTGGTCTCCCCCAAATTCAGGAACATGTTTCCTGCCTCTAGCGTGTCCAAGCTCTTAACAATCTTATATGTTTCAATGAGACCCCCTCTTATCCATCTAAACTCGAAAGTGTACAAGCCCAGCTGCTCCATTCTCTCAGCATATGACAGTCTCGCCATCCTGGGAATTAACCTTGTAAACCTACGCTGCACTCCCTCAATAGCAAGAATGTCCTTCCTCACATTAGGGAACCAAAACTGCACACAATACTCCAGGTGTGGTCTCACTAGGGCTCTGTACAGCTGCAGAAGGACCTCTATGCTCCTATATTTGATTCCTATTGTTATAAAGGCCAACATGCCATTCGCTTTCTTCACTGCCTGCAGTACAAGCATGCCTACTTTGATAGACTGATGTACAAGGACCCCCAGATCCCGTTCTACTTCCCCTTTTCTCAACTTGACGCCATTTAGATAGTAAGTTTTAATTGTGTTAATAGCCGGTTGATGGTCTGCGTAGATTCCGTGGGTCAAACAGCCTGTTTCCATGCTGTATAACTCTTTTTACCATGTCGTCCTCATTCGCATGCAAATCCTTAATATGTAACAAATAACACTTGATCCAACACCGATCCTTCTGGTTCACCTCTTGTTACAGGCCCCCACCGTCCTATCTTTCCTACCTTCAAGCCAATTTTGTATACAAATCGCTAACTTCCCATGGATCCCATGTGATATAACCTTCCAGACCAACCTGCCAGCGGTACCTTGTTAATGACCTCACTAAAATCCATGTCGATAATATCTACTGCACTCCCTCGTCAATCTTCTTGAAAAAAAAAACTCAGCCAAATTGCTGAGGGGTGATTCCCCACACACAAAGGCTTGTTATCGCAAATCAATCCTTGCCTTTGCAAATATATAGGAAGGAACTGGAGATGCTGGTTTAAACCGAAGATAGAAACAAAATGCTGGAATAACTCAGTGGGACAGGCAGCATCTCTGGATAGAAGGAATGGACGACGTTTTGGGTCAAGACCCTTCTTCATTCTGAAGGTGGGCCAGTTTGTCTAGAAGGTTAGATCACATGGGATACATGGGAAGTTTTGACCCGAAACATCACCCATTCCTTCTATCCAGAGATGCTGCTTGTGCACTGAGTTACTCCAGCATTTTGCTTCTATGTTGCCTTTGCAAACACATGTAGATCCTATCTGTCAGAATCCCCTCCAATATCTTACCCTCCACTGTTGTATGGCTGACTGGTCTGTTGTTCCCAAGCGTTTCCATTCAGCTTATCTTAAATCGAGCCAAGACATACAGTAAGCCACTCTCCAGATTTTCTGTACCTCGCCCACGGCTATCAATGATACAACTTTCTCTGCCAGTAGTCCTGCAGTCTCTTCCCTAGCTTTCCATAATGCCTTATGATACACTTGATCAAAAATCCTCCAAAATTATCCACCTTAATACGTTGTATGAGCTCAAACACTTCCTCTTCTGTAATGTGGTCACTTCAAGGCATCACTATTAATTTCACTACCTGTATATATTTTCTATTTCAGTTTCCATTTTTCTTTACATTTGGTGCCTTGAGATTAATGTAACTTCCTAAAATATGCAACATTCTACTCCAACAAATATTTCATGGCATGCTATTCGATCCACATTCAAAAAATGGAGTGAACGCTTTCTTGTTAAGTGACAATGCTGACATTACAGGCCATCCTTTTCATTTCTCAGACAACAATTTGCTAATGAATTGAAAGCCCCAAAATAATAACTTTTATGTGATTACTTTTAAAAAGTTAGATTTAATTAAGTATTTTATTTAGAACAAAAAGCTGAATTAACTGATCACTCAATTAGTTACCTGTCCCAGAGTACTCCACATCCACCTGTCTATTGCAAATGATGACTGCTGAGAAAAATTGAGGATCCAATTGCATAGGTTAGACCTGACTCCAAGTTCTACGAGTTTTTAGATGAGCTTGGATGGGATAATGGTATTGAATGCAGACCTATGAATTTAGTGAAAGAGACTAAAGGAAATCTCATGAGAAAGATGGGAACACCTTCAAAGTAGGCATAGCGGGAAGAGATTCCCTCTTCAAGGCTACCGTGGAACTTGCTTCCACCATATCTGCAGAAACTATATCCTAGATTCCAAGGACACTTTGTATTTCCAAAAAAAATCAAAATTTCCCCTTAATTCTCTCTCCCTTTATTTTATACCCATGATCTTTTTATCAAAGGCAACAGCCTATCATTATCCATTCTGTCCAGATCCCTTAATCATTTTCTACACTCAATTAAATCACACCTCAGCCTCCTGTTGACCAATGAAACCAGTCCCAGCCTCTCCAATCTATCTGGTATTCCTGGTTACTCAACCCAGGAAACATTCTCATCAATATCGTCTGGAATCTGTCACCAGAATATTTTTGAGCTATGCCTCTCCTATCTAAATAGTAAAAAAAATAAAAAAATCAGGGGTTTTCCTTATTTGGCAAGGGAAATATTGGATGCATGTTATTATGATTTCTTAAGCCTTGATTTTCTTTTATTATTTGAGGTTGAATGAGTTCAATTCTTTCTCAAATTGAAACATTATCCAATCCACTATCAGAATGTGTACCTAAAATATTACCATCAATTTCAATGATCTGAAATGGCAGCCATGTTTGATATTTAACATTCTCAGCAGTGTAAAAATATAATCTTCATATAAATTAAGGGTCATAGTCACTGAATATGTTTATTTTTCATATTGATAGAGTAAGGATTACGCTGTGCACAATCTTAGTGTTAAAATATTTAGTTTCGTATTTTACATTATGAATAATTGGTAGAAAGTAGAAGGGACACTAAAAATGAATAATGCTATATCTGTCCACGAGTTGGAATAAAATCTCACCAAAGAAGAATTTCTGTCTTTCTGTGTAGCAAAACTGTAAACCTATGCATAAAAAATGCTACTTAATTCTCAGGTTATAATATAACTAATGAACAGTTGAAACTGGATTCAAAGTTAGAGTTTGTGTGATGTGTTCCTGTTTCCACTACCAACACCCCTGACCCGCTATCCATAAGCTATTCAGTCAGGAAACATAATGCTATAACTTAGTTTTGTGACCTGATTAATGACAGGAGAATGAAAACACCATTCCACCTCACAATTATACAAATCTATTGCCTAATTTAAATGTTGTCATGCAAAGGCAAATGAAATATTCCAATTCAAGCAACGTTTTGATAGAATAATGAAGTAGTATGTTGGTGACAAGTTATAAGAATTCATGTGAAATTATATGCATATTCTCAATTATTACATATTCTCAATTCTTGAAACCACCGATTAATATTTAAACCACATCTATCTATCCGGGTTAGGAAAATGTTTTCTATTTTCTGTTAGATGCGTGTAAGTGCAAAGTAGAACAATGTTTCATGAGGATGTAGGATGGATCTTTTAATGTAAGGAGAACAAAGCAAGGCTGGAAATCATTTTATAGTTCATAAGTCATAGGAGCATAATTAAGTAAAGATTGTTAAGGGTTTGGACACGCTAGCGGCAGGAAACATATTCCCGATGTTGGGGGAGTCCAGAACCAGGGGCCACAGTTTAAGAATAAGGAGTAAGCCATTTAGAACGGAGACGAGGAAACACTTTTTCTCACAGTCTGTGGAATTCTCTGCCTCAGAGGGCGGTAGAGGCAGGTTCTCTGGATGCTTTCAAGAGAGAATAGCGGAGTCAGGGGATATGGGGAGAAGGCAGGAACGGGGTACTGATTGGGATGATTAGCCATGATCACATTGAATGGCGGTGCTGGCTCGGAAGGCCAAATGGCCTACTCCTGCACCTATTATCTATTGTCTAAAATTCGGCCATCAAGTCTACTTCGCCATCCAATCATGGCTGATCTATCTTTTCCTCTCAATCCTATACTCGTGCCTTCTCCCCATAACCTTTGACACCCTTACTTCACTGTTCTTGTTCTGCAGCCATACAATTGTGCTGAAATTCAAATCACCAATCAATTGATTAGATGAACTTTGGGAGTTTTTGTTTGATTAGTTGTGAGAATGAGGATTATTTTGGTACCTGAGACCTCACAGTATATATTTTCTTTGCCTTAAGCACATTAATTAGATAGGGACAGTGTGCCAATGGAAGTATAGGAATATAATTTCTTCTTCTTCCAATGACCAATGTGCATTGTCCAATTGTACAAGACGTTGGCAAGGCTACATTTAGAGTATTTTGTTCAATTACGGTCACCCTGCTATAGGAAAGATGTTGTAAAGCTGGACAGAATGCAGAGAAGATTTATGAGGATATTGCCAAGACTTTCTTCACTGTTCCTGTTCTGCAGACAGAGGCAGAGGTTGGGCAGGCTAGGCGTTATTCTTTGGAGTGCAGGTGGATGAGGGATGATCTTATAGAGATGAATAAGATCATGGGGGTTATAGATAGGGTAGGTACACAGAGTCTTTTACCCAGAGAAGGGGAATCAAGAACCAGATGACATATGTTTACAGTGAGATAGGAAAGATTTAATAGGAATCTAAGGGACAACATTTTCACACAGAGGGTGTTGGGTACATGGAACGAGCTACCAGAGAAAGTCAAAGTCAATTTTATTCGTCACATGCACCTGAAGGTGCAGTGAAATGAATTGGCCAGCAGCAATACACTTAAAAAGAACACACAATACACAATAAAATTTAACACAAACATCCACCACAGCATTCTTCACTGTGGTGGAAGGCAACAAAGTTCAGTCAGTCCTCCTCCTTTGTTCACCCATGGCCGGGCCCATCAACCCTCCGTAATGGCCGCTATGGACGGACCGATGTACAGGCCCTCTCGTCAGGATGATTGAAACTCCAACGTCGGGACGGTCGAACACACTCCGCGGCTTGGAGGTCCCCAATTGGTACTTTCCTACCGGAGACTGCGGCTTCAGGATGTTATAGGCTGCAAGCCGGCGGTCGGAGCTCTTCTCCAGCGACCCCCGGCAAGGGATCCTAGACTCCGGACAGTAAGTCCACGCCACGCCCGCGGCTAGAAGTTCCGCAGACCACAAATCATTAAGTTATCAGACCAGCGATCGGAGCACTCCCCTCAGGCGACCCCCGGCAAGGGTTCGCTCGCTCCGCGATGGAAAGTCCACGCTGCGCCCGCTGCCGATGCTCCGTGACCCGACTCCGGGAAAGGCCGCTCCAATCCACGGTGTTAGGACGCGAGGGAGGTGACATGGAAAACGTCACCTCTTTGTGGATGAGGCGACCAAAAACGGTTCTCCCCGTTTCCCTCCCCACCACCCCCCACACAAGACACACCAAGAGACACCCAAACCAACACTAGACACACCAAATAAGGCAAAATAATGAACACGCTGCCAGCAGGGCAGCCGACTCATAGCGCGCCCATCCCCAGGAAGTTGAGGCAGTACAATAACAACATTTTAAACACATTTGGACAGGTTTATCGATAGGAAAGGTTTAGAGGGTTATAGGTCAAATGCGGGCAGTTGGGACTCATGTAAATGGGGCACTTTGGTCAGCATGGGCAAGTTGGGCTGAAGAGCCTGTTTCCATGCTGTTTGACCCTTTTGAAAAGAGCTAAACTCTCAGTTTAATGTTTTGGCTGAAAGGGAGGTGGAAAATTCCATCATGGATAATTATTTGATCTTGTAGTTTATTTACCAGTCTGACAATTTAAATCTAATTGGTCATTACATAATTTCAGTCTTATGGGGACATGTTCCTGTTTTTTCCTCATGCCATGCGGGCATAACGGTACACCAAATGCAAGAGCATCAAGCAGGTGAAATATTTGTTTGTAGAAGCTCTGCATTTTTCTCATCTGAATCTGTGAATTAGACTTTTTAAATATATAGAGATCAGTTGTGCGCATGGAAAAAGTCAGTAGAATTCTACTGAATGTTTTCCAAATCCTAAATTGCTATCTTCTGTGGCTCTTTGAATAATTTACTATCTTTTTAATTACATTTTTAACTCCAAAGTTATTAAGAGTTAAGGGGAAGATCTGATAGAATTCTTAATAATGATGGAATGTTATGATAAGATAACTAGGGAATGATTTGCTTCCACCAGTCTACAACACATTTGAGCTAATGGGATAATCAATCTAAGAGAAAGAAGATCTTTAAGTGGAAAGTGGTTAGGTTTTGCAAATCATTGGTAGTTGCTGCTGAACCAGTCGATAAACTACAAAGAGATTTAAATGATATGGGAAGGAAACAAACCTATGGGATTAGGCCGATCAGCCATGATCACAATGAATGGCGGTGCTGGCTCGAAGGGCCAAATGGCCTCCTCCTGTACCTATTTTCTATGTGTCTATGGATAGGAACTCATGGGGGGGGGGGTGCATTTTTGGGGACAAAAGGCGACTTTCGATTTGTTTTTAACCTGGGAAAGATGGAAAGCTTTAGAAACATAGAAAATAGGTGCAGGAGTAGGCCATACGGCCCTTCGAGCCAGCACTGCCATAATATGATTACGGCTGATCATCCAACTCAGTATCCTGTACCTGCCTTATCTCCATACCCCCTGATCCCTTTAGCCACAAGGGCCACATCTAACTCCCTCTTAAATATAGCCAATGAACTGGCCTCAACTACCTTCTGTGGCAGAGAATTCCACAGATACCGAGAATTCCACAGATTTAGAGATAATTTGAGGCTGCATGTAAGAAATGAAAGGCTAGTTTTCTAACTCACTGTGCTGATCTGAATGATAAAGCTATTTAATCAATGTTAAAGCTCCAGCTTTACTTCCTATCAAACCTGTCAAGGATGTGTCTTGATGAGGCATAAGTACAATTGTGCCTGAAACCTCACCACACATCTCCAGGGTGCAGAGGGCCGGCAAGAATGCAAGTAGGCGGGATTCATGACTGGTAGAGTAGAGTCCAGATACATATGGCCTTTCAAATTATTTGCTTGGTGGGAATCTTGATATGCGTAAATCAGTAGCCACAATTACAACAACCTATCATAACAAGCTTTAGGAGTTCTACAGAAATGCAAATTCTTTCTTAGTTTTAACATTGGGGATATTAAGTGAAGAGATTTATAAAGCTATTGAACAGATTACTTATGGCACAATAGATGAACATAGGTCTGAGGTATTTTTATGTTTGAATTAAATGTTTTATTTTGTCACCCAACTATAGATGCTGGTTCTATAAATTCAGAATATTTGTTGAATGAGTACTTGTTCATCATCATCATCATTCTTTTATAGCTAAATTAATTCCAGAGGATGGTGTATACTACTCATCCCTTCCCACCCAAATCCCCCCTCCCCAGGTACTTTCCTCTGCAGCCGCAGGAGGATGCAACACCTGTCCCTACACCTCCTCCCTTGAATCGGACAAGGGACCCTGACAGTTTTTCAGATGGGGCAAACACTCACTTGCACTTCCTCAAACCTCATCTACTGTAGCCACTGTTCCAAATGTGGACTCCTGTATATCGGCAAGACCAAGTGCAGACTGGACGATTGTTTTGCTGAACACCTTTGCTCAGTCCACCTTAGCCTACCCAATCTCACAATTGACAAACACTTTAACTCCCCTTCCCATTTCCATACTGACCTTTCTGTCCTGGGCCTCCTCCACTGTCAGAATGAGGCCAAACACAAATAGGAGGAACAACGCCTCATATTTTGCTTGAGCAGCATACAACCCAGCGGTATGACTATTGATATCTCTGACCAAGTAGCGCTTGCATTCCCTCTCAGTCCCTCTCCCACCCTAGTCAGTGCTAGATCCATTGATGTGTTGCTTCGTTATCACCTTCTCCACAGCCAACAATGGATCATTGTGGGTTCCATCTTCCCTCGATCATCTGGCTGGCTTAATTTGTTCTTTGCATACCTTTCATTCATTTGTTCTTTGTACCTTTTATATCTCTAGTTTCCCAATCCCCTGATTCTCAGTCTGAACAAGGTTCTTGACTCACCTATCCCTTTTCTCCAAAGATGTTGTGGACCCGCTGAGTTTCTCCAGCATTTTGTGTCTATCTTTGGTGTAAACCAGCATCTGCAATTCTGGTAATTGCTGACAATAAATCCAAAAATATGTCAAGGATTCTGACCTTCGGATGAAAAATCTAAAAGTTTAGATTTGTTTAGTGTTAGGAAAAGTTAAAAGAGATGTAAGTTTAAAATGTACCCTGAAAATTTATAAGAAGTTATGGATTTGAGCTTATCGTCCTTCTTCAAATGTAATTGATGTAAACAAATGTGTTGGTATAACAATATTAGTGTGTTTAAAATGATTTATTAACACTAAATGCCATATGATTGAAGCATTCTTAAATTAAAAAAAACACTGCTTTTTATGATCCTCAGCTGAATGATACAAAATCATCAGACCAGAAAATCACATTTCTACATTTCCTAGCACAAGTTTGTGAGGAGAAATATTTAGATGTTTTGAATTTTACGGATGATCTACAACATGTGGACAAGGCTGCAAAAGGTACATATTTACATTTGGCATTCCAATCTCACAAAGAATATTGTCAACTAAAGATGGGAAATACATTTCAAATATCATGTTTTAAATACTTTGTGATTGTTAAAAATGCTTAATTTAATTTTGAACAGGTTTGTTTGAAAAATGGGATCATGTAAGCAATGTAAAATAGTATAAATCATAGTCAAATTGAAAAATGGTGAATAATTCAATGAGCATTTCCCACTACAATTCATGTATGTTTGTGCAATATTAATTTTAATTCCTGCAGCTGAAATCGTGAGTGAATTACCATACTTTTCATGTATATCAGTGAAACTTCAGAATGCTTACCTCTCCCACCTGCTGCATTGTGAATTGAAATGTCATTTCTGGCATGGTTTGTTTCCTTGTTGATATGCATGTTGTAGGAATTTCAGTCTGTAAGTACATTGCAGTTTATTTAGTTTGGTATAATAATAAACTGTAATGTACTTTTTTTAAATGTGCCACACCTTTAAAAGAAGTGAAAGGTGTTTTTCATTCACTGATTGTTTTGTGGAGTATTTCTATTAATTTCTAGGTTGTTTGATAAGTAGAATGGGCAATGCTCATTTTTAATGCATCATTCTTTTATTAGAAGGCATGACAGTGTGGTGCATCTTGAGGCAATTGAAATTAGGTCTGTTCTGATGTGGTTTGGGACCATTTGCTTCTCAGAGGCTGGAAAGACTTGAAGAAATTTCACAGAGATGGTGGCATTTAATGCCTGTTTCAAAAATCCTGGTTCTATAAGTGGCAGCTAATTTTACAGTTGGATTATTTGCATGCTTGTGACATAAGTTCGCGAAAACATCAGGCATGTAAACCGTAAACTTTAATTTAGTACTGCCTTTTAACATTTTTATACACTGATTTCAACAACAATCCTTATTGGGAAGGGGAAAATGTTTGGATGGATATCCAATAGCATTGCCTTTCATTCTAGACAATTATGGGCACCTTGATCATAGATTCATACAGCATGGAAATAGGTCCTTTAGCCCAGCTTCCCCATGCCAACCAAGATGCCCCATCTACACTTGTCCCACCTGCCCTGGATAGAATTAAGGAATTGTAAAGGTAAGAAGACACTAATGGGAGTTATCTACAGGCCCTCAAGCAGTAGCTTGTATATATGGTGCAAGTTGCAGCAGGAGTTAAAATTGGCATGTCTGGATCTGGATGTAGTACACTGAAAATCTCTAGGTAGAGCATCACTCAGCACTGTACATTTAAAAACAATTTTTATCAAGCCAATTAACGTACAAACCTATACGTCTTTGGAGTGTGGGAGGAAATATAAGATCTCGGAGAAAACCCACGCAGATCACGAGGAGAACGTACAAACTCCATACAGACAGCACCTGTAGTCGGGATTGAACCTGAGTCACTGACGCTGCATTTTGCTGTAAAGCAGCAACTCTACCGCTGCGCCACGAAGCTAACAAAGGTAATGCCACAGTGGTTATGGGAGATTTTAATATGTCGGTAGACTGGGAAAATCAGGTTGGACCCCCAAGAAAGGGTGTTTGTAGAGTACCTCCGAGATGGATTCTTAGAGCAGCTTGCACTGGAGCCTACCAGAGAGGAGGCAATTCTGGATTTAGTGTTGTCGAATGAACCAGATCTAATAAGGGAACTCGAGGTAAAGGAACCGTTAGGAGGTAGTGACTATAATATTATAAGTTTGAATCTGCAATTTGAGAGGGAGAAGGTTAAATCAGAAGTGTCAGTGTTGCAGTTGAACAAAGGGTCTATGAAGGCATGAGAGAGGAGCTGGCCATGGTCGACTGGAAAAGGATCCTAGCAGGAATGACGATGAAACAGCAATGGCAGGAAATTCTGGGCATAATCCAGAAGATGCAGGATCATTTCATTCCAAAGAGGAAGAAAGATTCTAAGGTGAGTAGGAGGCATTCGTGGCTGACAAGGGAATTTAGGGATGGAATAAAACTATAAGAAAAGGGGTATAACATAGCAAAGAGTAGTGGGAAGCAAGAGCATTCGGAAACTTTCAAAGGACAACAGAAGGTAACAAAAAACGCAATACAGGATGAAAAGATGAAGTACGAGGGTAAGCTGGCCAAGAATATAAAGAAGGATAGTAAAAGCTTCTTTAGATATGTTAAGAGAAA
Source organism: Leucoraja erinaceus (assembly GCF_028641065.1). Lineage (NCBI taxonomy): Eukaryota > Metazoa > Chordata > Chondrichthyes > Rajiformes > Rajidae > Leucoraja > Leucoraja erinaceus. The sequence goes on from NC_073382.1 coordinate 73,098,618, forward strand.
AAGATTAGTAAAGCCAAATGTGGGTCCCCTGAAGGCAGAAAAGAGTTAAATAGAGCTCTAGGGGCTAGCGGAATCAAGGGATATAGGGAGAAGGCAGGCACGGATTACTGATTGTGGAAGATCAGCCATGATCACAATTAATGGCGGTGCAGACTCGAAGGGCCAAATGGCCTCCTCCTGCACCTATTTTCTATGTTTCTATGCCCGCGCTAGGCCCATATCCCTCGAATCCTTTCCTACTCGAGTACCTGTCTAAATGCTTTTTAAATGTTGTTATAGTACCTGCCTCAACTACCTCGTCTGGTAGCCCGTTGCATATACCCACTGCCCTCTGTGTAGAAAATGCTGCCCCTCGGGTTCCTATTAAATCTTAGGTACACAAAAAAGCTGGAGAAACTCAGCGGGTGCAGCAGCATCTATGGAGCGAAGGAAATGGGCAACGTTTTGGGCCGAAACCCTTCTTCAGACTGATCGGGGGTGGGGGGGGCAGGGACAAGAAAGGAAAAAGGAGGAGGAGCCCGAAGGCTGGGGGATGGGAGGAGACAGCAGGGGGACTGAGGAAGGGGAGGAGACAGCAAGGACTAACAAAATTGGGAAAATTCGATGTTCATGCCCCCAGGATGCAGACTCCCCAAGCGGAATATGAGGTGCTGTTCCTCCAATTTCCGGTGCTGCTCGCTGTAGCCATGGAGGTGACCCAGGACAGAGAGGTCGGAGACGGAGTTGGAGGGGGAGTTGAAGTGCTGAGCCACCGGGAGGTCAGCTTGGTTATTGCAGACCGAGCGGAGGTGTTCGGCGAAACGATCGCCCAACCTCCGCTTGGTCTCACCGATATAGATCTGCTGACATCTAGAGCAGCGGATGCAATAGATGAGGTTGGAGGAGATGCAGGTAAACCTCTGTCGCACCTGGAACAACTGCTTGGGTCCTTGAACGGAGTCGAGGGGGGAGGTAAAGGGACAAGTGTTGCATCTCTTGTGGTTGCAAGGGAAAGTGCCCGGGGAAGGGGTGGTACGAGAAGGAAGGGAAGAATTGACAAGTGACCAGTTCCTTCTTAAACACTCCTATTAAATCTTGTTCCTCTCATCTTGAACCTTTGTCCCCTGATATTTGATTCTCCTACTCTGGGCATTTGCTCTAACATTTTTCCTCATGGTCTTATACACCTCGCTAAGATCACTCCACATCCTCCTGCACTCCAATAAATAAATTCCTAAACTACCCAACCTCTCCCTGTAGCTCAGGCCCTCAATTTTTGGCATTATACTGGTAAATCTTATTTGCACTCTTTACAGCTTAACACCAACCTTCCGAGAGCAGGGTGACCAAAACAGAACACAATACTCCAAATGTGTCTCACAACATCTTGTACAACTTTAACATAACATCCCAACTTCTACATTCAGTACACTGACTGATGAAGGCCAATGCACCAAAATCCTTCTTGACCACTCTATCTACCTGTGTTGCAACTTTCAGGGAACAATGTACCAGCATTCCGAGATTCCTCTGCTCTACAACACTCCCCAGGCCCTTCTATTCACTATGAGGTCCTGCCCTGGTTTGATTTCCTAAAATGCAACACTTCACCCATATCTGCATTAAACTCCATCAGCCATTCCTCACCCCATTTGTCCAACTGATCAAGATCCTACTGTAATTTTTGATAATCATCTGTGCCATAACAATACTACCCACTTTAGTGTTATCTGCAATCTTGCTAATCATGCCTTCTGCATGTTAAAATATAATCAGTTCATCATACAGGTATATCAATACTGGCATGTAGTAATTTATCAATTCTCTATTTGATTCCATTTAAATCAAATGGCTCCATTGTGGCTCATGAATCTTACCTTCTGCATGTTAAAATAGAATCAGTTCATCATACAGGTATATCAATACTGGCATGTAATAATTTATCAATTCTATATTTGATTTCATTTAAATCAAATGGCTCCATTGTGGCTCATGAATCTTGCAGCACTGAGGGAGTGTTCCATCCAATTTGAAAAGGGTATCCATTTAATCACAGACTTCAAATTTCTCCTATCCTCTAACCAGTCTGAAGAAGGGTCTCAACCCGAAACGTCACCCATTCCTTCTCTCCAGAGATGCTGCCTGTCCCACTGAGTTACTCCAGCTTTTTGTGTCAATCTTTGGTTTAAACCAGCATCTGCAGTTCCTTCTTACACACTGTCCTGTTTATAAATATGTAGAACCCCCTTTTGAAAGTTAGTTGGATCTGTTTCCACTGTCCCTTCAGGTGGTTTATTCTAGATCACGACAGCTTATTTTGTGGAAAAATAACCTCCCTGGGTAGAAATAACTGTACCTTAGAGCTTGGACAATTTTAATTTCCCAAGGAACACTGTCTTTTGCTAAAAGATTATCTGTACCTTTATGTATGCCAGCAAAGGGATACAAATTTGGTGGAATTATATTCTGTTAAATTATCTGGACATGCAGCTTGAAATCCTCCCAATGTACACCTGGAGTTCATTGAGAATATTTCCCACCCTACGTTTTATATTAGTTCACAAAGTTGTAATGATGTTTTATATTTTACAATCAGTTTGCAACTATGTTAGTTCAGTAGAAGGAAGGACTTTTAATGATAGGTTGCGTGATAGTCCACTCACAAAATTGCTTACTGTCACAATACCATTGTGCCTGGTGACAGAACTGCGTAGATTATCACGCAACCTACACGTGACCTTCTTTCTGCTGAACTAAAGTCTCATCTGTTCTTGTGTGAAGTACTTAGCATTGGCAGAAGCTGGCATTACAGCAATACATTTCCAGGGAAAAGTAGTAAACTTGGTCGATAACTCCATTGCACACTGGACAACAACCACTTCTATGTGTCTACTGCGTTTAACATATCAAAATGGCGCCCAGGAGGGTTTTCAAAAAATAATGATGCACCATATCAGCAAACATTAGGATACAAGAACAAAGGCTTGGGCAAAATAGTGATTTTATGAAGCATTTTAAAGGAGAAATGAGAATTGGGGAGATTTTGGTGGGGATTCCAGAGTTTAGGATGTTCTCACTGAATAATGGAACACAAATAATGGAACTATTACATTCGGGAATTAACAAAGGTCCAGACTTTAGGGCTATTAGAGAGGTATATGGTAGGGGCAACTGGGAAAACCAAAACCAAAAATGTAGGCAGTTCTTAATTGAAAGCAAATGCAGGTGATGGTGATCCAGTTGCAAGATGGGAATACAGTGGCACAATCAGTTAGTGCAGATCCATCATGTAGGTTAATGGTGGAGAAGTGTTGAAGAGGGATGATGTAGTCAGCCCTGTCAAATGTTGGGAAAGAGGAGGCAGATTTTATTATCTTTGTCAACCAACAAAATGTCGGAGGCAGCATATGTTACTCCAGTTATCCAGCAAGATAACAACATTGCCAAAGAGCTCTTACCCCTTTCCTCTTTATCTGCTCCCTACCTGCCTACCACCCCGAATTCTGACCACCTTCCCTGCCAACCCCTCCGCCCTCCTCCACCACTCCTGCCAGAGCCCCCATCTCTCTCACATCCCCTGCCGAGAGGGGACATCATCTCTTAATGGAGATCCCTGCGGGTCAGCCTCTGTTTTTTGCCCCTCTGTAGATTCTGACTACCATCTTATTACGCCTCTTATAAACGCATTGCCTGGGGTGGTCCCCTCAGACCAATACTATTGTAGCGTTCCAGAGAAAGGTTTTAACACCTGGAAGTACAACTCACATACAGGGAATATCCTCCGTCATGTGCCAGCAAATGTGACCCCACTACCAGCTTAATCTCCCCCCATATCTGCCTTCCGCACAAACATTGTGGGCATAACTCCCATTCCTGTCATTCTATTCCCTCTCGGTCCACCCCCTGGGCTATCTCTCTCCTCCTCTACTCCCCCCTCAACTCCTTCTTCCCGCCACAATCGTTCCTCCTTCTTTCCTGCCCTTCCCCCCCCCCATCTATTGCGTCTGCTGCTCTAGATGTCAGCAGATCTATATCGGTCAGACCAAGCGGAGGTTGACATCGTTTCGCCCCCACTCCCTGCCGGTCCGCAATAACCTAGCCCTCTGTGGCCTTCCACTGCAACTCCTCCATTGCTCTGCTTCGACCTCTCTGTCCGGGTCTCCTCCATGGCCACTGCCCAGCACCTTAAACAGCCCTCACCGTGCCCTGCTCCCCTCTACCCCTTTCCTCTTTGTCTGCTCCCTACCTGCCTACCACCCCGACGTTCTGCCCACCTTCCCTGCCAACCCCTCCGCCCTCCTCTCACCTCTCCTGCCAAACCCCCACTCTCCCTCTCACATCCCCTGCCTCCTCCCTGACATCATCTCTTGTCTTGCCTCCCCTCCCTTGCCCCTCAGCCTCTGCCTCTTGTCTTGCCCCTCTGTATCCTTGATTCTGACTACCAATCTTATCTACGCCTCTTATAATTCAATAAACATCTTTCAGACCTCCCCTCAGTACCAATGTTCCAGAGAAAACAGTTCAGAGAAAGGTTTGTCCAACACCTTGCTATAACTAATAGCCACTGATTCAGGCAACTTTCTGGTAAACCACTTCTGCACCCTCTCCAAAGTCTCCACATTCCTCCTGTAAAGGGACGACCAAAACTGCACACAATGCTCCAAATGATACCTAAACAAAGTTTTATAAAACTACAAAATGATATTCTAACTCATACTAAATGTCCCAACCGATGAAGGCAAGTGTACCATGTACCTTCTTTATCACTCTTTGTACCTAATTTTGACATTTTCAGAGTGCAATGGAATTTAAACTTTGGCTCCCTTATGCCATCTCCTTCAAAATGGTTGTTATGTGCAATACCCACATGATTGATGAGTAAAACCTGTGAATTCTTCATCTTTTCTGCTGATGAATGTTTTAGAATAGTTTGAATATTGCTTATCCAAGCTAGTGTGTGAGCAAAAACAAACCAAAGTATTATAATTAAAACCTATTCACTTCCAATAAGACTCTGAGTAATTTAAACTGGCTAATTGGAGAAAATGTGGTATAAGATTTTTCCATGATATCCTAGTGCTTCAGGCAACACCCCAGGCAAAACCACAAATGAATAAAATTCTGCCACAACATATTATGCAGTGCTTGTATAAGTTTGGAACATACTATATTGCTGCAAAAACTGTATTATATCTTTAAGAATAGAAATAAGTACACAGAACATCAGGAGCATAGTAAACTCAATTACATAGTTGTAGATGAAAGTGCAGGACATATGATTGGAAGCAGATTTCTGAGCTCAGAAATATCATTTCAAGTAGCCAATTAATTGTCAGTTTTATTTTCACACTTGATGTGTGAATTGACTATTGGAGCTAATGAACTGCACATATCAGGGTGAAGGATTCTGTGGAGGTGTCTCCGACATGGAATGCTGATTAGTTTTTCCCTCTACAGACGCTGTCTGACCGCAGAGTTCTACCATCGTTTCTTCTTTTGTTGCCTATGTGACCATTGCATTTTTTGGTTCCTCATGTAAAATACTAATATTGTGTAAGAAAGAACTGCAGAGCTGGTTTAAATCAAAGGTAGACATGAAATGCTGGAGTAACTCAGCGGGTGAGGCAGCATCTCTGGAGAGAAGGAGTGGGCGACGTTTTGGGTCGAGACCCTTCTTCAGACCAAGGTTGGTTGAAGATCACCATTCATTTCTTCATGGGAATATTGTCCTTGTATTATCCACTTTGCCTATAGAAATTACTTTTCTTTTTACTAACTTAGAATCTTCATTCATATTTTGTACAGTCGGCATTTGACCGAACTGGCCACATGTTGGTTGTTTGGGCCTGAAATTAGATTTTTACGTGAATTTGTCAAAATTCACTTTGTTCGATTGCTTTTTTATGTTCGTAATTAACATAGAACAGCACAAGAACAGGCACTTCAGCCCAAACAGGATGCAAAGATAAACTAGTCTTGTGCCTGCACATGATCAATATCCCTCTCTTCCCTGCATATCCATGAGCCTATCTAGAAGCCTACTAAATGCCACTATCATATCTATCCATCAACATCCCTAGGTATTGGTGCATTCCAGGTATTTACCCTCCTCTGTGTAATAAAAAATTGCCCCACACATCTACTTTAAACATTGTCCTACATTCTGGAAAGCCACTTCTGCACCCTCTCCAAAACGTCCCCATTCTTCATCAAATGGGGTGAGCAGAAGTACATGTGGTACTATACACAATGCAGCCAAACCATTATGACTTACTGACTCTTATACTCTATGCCCCGACCAAGAAGCCAAGCATACGGAATACCACTCTAACTACTTGTGTTGCCACTCTCAGGGACCTTTTGACCTGGACCTCAAGATTCCAGTGCTTGTAAGAATCTTGCCATCAATCATGTATCTTCAACTTGTATTCGACCATCTCACATTGGCTCAGATTAAACTCCCATCTGTCATTTCTCTGCACATTTCTGTATCTGATCTTTATTCCATCTGTATACTTTGATCGCCTTTCTCACTGTCCACAACTCTTGGTTGTTTCGGCAACCTTGCTTACCAACCCATCTACGTTTATATGTTTAAGAAGGGACTGCAGATGCTGGAAGCATCTATGGAGCGAAGAAACCCCTTCTTCAGGTTTCGACACAAAACATTGCCTATTTCCTTCGCACCATAGATGCTGCCTCACCCGCTGAGTTCCTCCAGCATTTTTGTCCACCTACGTTTATATATTTATTTAGAAATTTAATATTTTATCAAATTACCATTAATTGAAACTAAAATTACTGTTTAAAAGTACAACAAATCATCTCTGTGCTGCTTCCCAAATCATTGTTGATTTAATGTTCAAGTAAATTGCTTGAGTTTCTTCATGATGACCAGTGTTAATGTGCCTGTTTCGTCTACAATGACTGCGCTCCAATCAGATGCCTTATTGCCTATTGTATCAAACGAATCGGTCAAATTGAAGCAACAGAAGTGATTAATCTCACAATTACTGTTCTCTTCATGGTGTTGACATGATACCAGATGTTCTGGGAGACTCCAGTGGGGAATGGGGCAGGCCAAGGCTAATACTTGTATTGTGGAATGTAAACAATCATGGTTCAGGCATTTTTTTTACTGCCATTAAATCAATTTCTGGCATATGAAAGAATCCACCGTATGGATAAAAAAAATCATGCAATGAATACAGACATGTTTGGTGTCAGCGAGAGCACTCTGGAAACAATGACATAAGTTATTAGGCTTTATCTTATTAGATACATGGGTGTTTATTTGAATTATCTAAACATTCAAAACCACCTTTTTGAACATAGCAATTCTTCGTAGATACACCCTTGACAACAATTTTAATAAAACTTGGTACAATAAATCTTGTTGTACAGTGCTGCAGGTTGCACCAAACCACATTTATCAACAGGGGGAACTGTGGACTGTTATGCAGAATGCATAATTACTACTGTTATACTTGCCTCATGGGGAAAAAAAATCAGTTGTCAATAAAATCTATCAATAAAAAGTTGGTTGCTATCACAGATTAATTCAGCAAATATTTTTAATACTGATTGTTTTATACGAGCACATGCTATACAATGAGTTTAAAGCATTATATGTAATTTTAGTGGGTGATATTCTGTACCAGAACTCTAAAAAGTTACATCAGACAAACTTAAACCCTGTTTGCACAAGGACAAATTCAAAGCAAATACTTATAGTCACATGCATGGAAACAGGCCAATTTATCCACACTGACCAATGACCATCCTTCTGTATTAACCCAGTTACTCAGCATTTGGTCCATAATCCTCCATAACTAAACAATTCAAATATTCATCTAGACATTACTTAAATACTGTCAATGATCCAGTTTCAAACATGCTCTCACATAGTGCATTCCAGGTAGTTATTGTTCTGGTTGAAGTTTTCTTTCATTTGCCCCTCTGAGTCTCAGCCCCCTTATCCTTAGTCTATGCCCTCTAGCTTTACCTACCTCTGATTTAGGGGAAACCTAACAGCAGTAACCCTCACAATTTTATGCCTTGCACATGTTCCCTCGTTAGCTACTGCTTTAGGGATGAAACGAAAGTGTCCAGTTTCTCCTCATAACTGAACTATTCCACCCTATTCACTAAAATGGTTGGACCGTTACCGTAAGTTAATTTGACCACCCAATTTTCACATCTCTTGATTCTTTTCATACCTAAAAATCTAAAACAGTTAAGCATTCGCAGCCCTTATGGTTAGCAGAATTCCAAAGTCCCACAACACTCTGAACAAAGCAAATGGTCATCAACTCTTCAAAATGTCCAATCCTTTATCCTGAAACTATGATCCTTCTTCTAACCACTCCAACTAGACAAAAGGACATCCCACCAGCTCCTCAGTCAATCCTTTTCAGAACCTTGTACATCCCAGTGAGATAATCTCTCACTCTTCTAAAATGTAATGAGAATAGTGTAGATCAGTGCATAGTCATTTTACAAATAGGTGAGATGTATTCAATTATTCTCACAAGATCATTATTTGAATGAACTTAGTGAATATTTATTACACCAAGACGTTGTAGCCTTTAAAAGTCCATACAATTGAAGTAACCCTTTTTTATTTTCATACTCTATTCCGTTTTGCAATTAAGGTCAACATACCATTTGGCTTCCTAGTTGTTTGATGTACACCTGCATAGCTATTGCATCATATCCATGCATCTTTATCCCACTAAATTAAAAAGCAAGCTTTTTGGCTGTGTGGCTCACTTACCATAGTTCGAAGTTTTCAGCTTCTGCAAAGGATCATAAGAGAAAGTGGCCCACTTCTGTTGGCCATTGTATAGAAGCTGCTTTACATTTATTAGCATTGATCATAATTTTGCAGGGTTTGAATGAACAAAGAGTACAGTTTAAATATCAAGTCATTTAGAATTCCACGCAAGTAATTAACAGACAAAAAATCATGCTAAATATATAAACTTATGCAGATTATACCATAGTTACAGTTGCTCCAAAATTGACTTTGATTACTGCTAGAAAATAGATATACTATCCAGCCTGCAGCGGGTTTCATCCATCAGTTGTCAAAAATGACTTTAGTTTCTGGATACGAGAAGTAGAACCAATTTCTCTCCAAACTGTCGCACTACATTTACGAGTTGCCAGTAATGCCTGTTTTCTGCTGCAGTCCAAAAGTATATAATTGAGGCTCTGAGTTAAAAATTGATCATACTCAATTTTCAGAGTTATATTTGGCAAGTTAACAGATAGTTCATCAATTCTAGGCCATGGTTTCAGATCTAAGCACAGGCTAGACTGAAATCATTGTTTCTTAATCAACTAATAAAAAAGACACAAAGTGCTGGAGTAACTCAGCAGGTCAACCAGCATCTCCCGAGAACATGAATTGGTGACCCATCGGGTTGGGATCCTTCTTCAGACTGAATATGGGGGGGGGGGGGGGGGGGTGGAAAGAAATGTGGAAGAGAGGAGGGGCAGAATAAAACCTGGCAGATAATGGTGGACTATGTGCAGGTGTTCGGCAAAACGGTCGCTGAATCTATGCTTGGTTTCGCCTTTGTGTTGGAGGCCACATCGGGTTCAATTTTTAATATTTGGAAAGAACGGAGAGATACTTCTTACCAACAAGGAAATGTTATGAAACCTACATTTCTAATGTTATCAGGTTGGCCTAGTGGACCAATCTACAACTACCACACATGATGCAGCCTCAAGGTAGTGAAATATGTTGTGAAGAGTGTCTCCCATCTTTAATTTGATTACTTATACCAACATGACAGTTCAGTCTCACTGACTTTTAATTTACTTCAGCGGACAGGGAAATTACTTAGCAATGTTTCCAAATTAGATTTTTAATATCATATGCTCCATCGGTTAATTTTCCCAAGAAATGTTTTTCCCGAAATTTTTTGTGATCCCTGATATTTGTTTTTTATAAATTTGTACAATGGAAACATTGCCCAAAAGTGCATGACCCTTTTGTGTTGTTTAAATCTAGTCTTGTATGAATAATTGATTATTGCATTATTTCTGATATTTTGAAAAGCATCGCACACGTATTTTAAAGTCTGTAAATTTCTATTCTATTTGGAAACTACGTAGAAATAATATTACAATTAAATTTGCTTCACTCTTCCAAAGGAAAGGGTATGAATATTAATAATACTGTCACGAGTGATGGAAATAACTCAACACCCTGAAGCTGATGTAATGCACTTAGCTTTTCTTATCTTGATTTTCTTCTCTTTCACAGAAGGTAGTTGAGGCCAGTTCATTGGCTATGTTTAAGAGGGAGTTAGATGTGGCCCTTGTGGCTAAAGGGATCAGGGGGTATGGAGAGAAGGCAGGGATGGGATACTGAGTTGGATGATCAGCCATGATCATATTGAATGGCGGTGCAGGCTCGAAGGGCCGAATGGCCTACTCCTGCACCTAATTTCTATGTTTTCTACGTTTCTAGGAGGATGCTAGGAGACTGCAAGGTGACTTGGATAGGCTGGGTGAGTGGGCAAATGTTTGGCAGATGCAGTATAATGTGGATAAATGTGAGGCGGTGCAGGCTCGAAGGGCTGAATGGCCTACTCCTGCATCTATTTTCTATGTTTCTATGTTAACCAGAAATAAATTTATTGTGGAAAGAAAATAAAGTGATTGGTTTGGTTTAATTTATTCATGCTGCTAATACAATACTCCTAATTTCATATTGTTAGTCTTCTCACACTCAAATTATGTATTGTCAACCTGTTTCTGCATCCTGCTAATCTTTCTCATGTTTATCAAACTTTTCTTCAATATGATCTGTGCATTTAGCTTGGGTAGCTTAGAACCCAACGGTACGAATAACGATACGAATAATGATTTTTTTCTCATTTCAAGTAACCAAATGCATTCCCCCTCTCTCTGTTCCCTTACCCTGCTAGTTTACTGTTCATATCCCCTCTTCATCACTTCCCCCACAGCCAGCAATGGACCCTTGTTGGCTCTTTGGCCATTGGCGTCGGCTCTGATTTGTTCTGTACCTTTTCGTACCTCTAGCTTCCCTCTCCCCTGACTTTCCTGAAATGGCACATTTAGAGTTCTACGTGCAGTTCTGGTCGCCCCATTACAAGAAGGGTGTGGATGTTTTGTCGAGGGTGCAGAAGAGGTTTATCAGGATGATGCCTCGAGAATTAACTATCAGAAGAGGTTAGAGAAACTTGCATTATTTTCTCCGAAACATTGGAGGCAGTGGAGTCACCCACTAGAAGTATATAAAATTATGAGAGGCATAGATTGAGTAGTTGGAATCTTTTTCCCAAGGTGGAATTGTGAAATGTCCGCGTACCTAGGCTTAGATGAGAGGCGGAAAGTTTAAATGAGAGTTGGAAGGTTTTTTATAGTAGTAGATGCCTACAATGTGCAGTTCATTGTAATACAATGTGCAGCCAGGTTAGGTGTCAGAAGCAAATACGATTGCAACATTTAAGAAAGATTTAGACAGATAATAAACAGGGACAGACTAGAAAGAAACAAACCATGTGCATACAGATGAGATTAGTTAACCTGCTTTATGGCAGGTGCAGATAATGACCGAAGGGCCTGTAAAAGCCTTGCCAAATTGTTTTGAATCTACATTTATACAGTCAAGTAATATTGTTTCCACTCTTGATGTGCTTTGGAGGTGGTAGGAATACTTTGTGAAGTCAAGAGGTAAATATCTGGCTACCAAATACATATTTGATATTTTGTTGACAAAAGGAAATAAATGGCTTTGAATAACGGTCCTGACCCGAAATGTCATCTATCCATGTTCTCCAGAGATGCTGCCTGACCCTCTGAGATTCTGCAGCATCCTCTGAGATCCTCTGAGATTCTGCAGCATGCGTGTTCTTTTGTAAACCAGTATTTGCAGTCCCCGATCTCAAAATGGCTCTTCCTAGGACCTTTCTGGCCATGTTGACCCTGGATATTAATGATGTGGTACTGAGTAAATCCACAGGAGAAGGTTGAAGACTTTTGTTGGAGATGGTTATTGCCTGGCACATATCCAACTTAAATGTTTCTTGCCTTTTATAAGCCCAAGGCTTGTTGCATGCACACAAGGACTGCTTCAATATTTGTAGAGTTGGCTGCAGAACAGAACACAGTGTAATCATCAGCACATTTTAAGTTTAAGTTAAGTTTATAAGTTTATAGACCAAGTATGTACACATACAAGGAATTTGCCTTGGTGCTCCACTCTCAAGTAACAACATACAGTAAACAATTAAGAATAAAACCTAAAATATTAACACATTAGGAATAAAACATGATAGTTTTAACATGTGAATTAAATAAAATACCAGAGCAAAAGGAGTCCACAGACTTTTGGTTATTGAGTAGAACTACTGCTCATGGAGAAAAAGCTGTTTTTATGTCTGGCTGTGACAGGGTTTCCAAATCATTGAATACCAGATTGTTGGTGTTTTACTGTAATTGCAGTTATTTTATACAATCTAAACATCCTGTATTTTATTGGGAATATGTTCAGAGGAATTTGTATTCAAGCAGCTCATCATTGTACACAAACTAGAATTTTGTTATGTACTGGATCCTGAATTGATGTTTTTGTGCAAGATGTTAATTTAGTTATTTGATTGGAGACTTTACAATAGAGAAAGTTATGCATAAGGCACACACAAATTGACAGCAGGTAGAATATGTGCATGAGACCTTCAAGGTCAGTCAAATTTAAAGTGATTTGGGAAAGCTACAACACTCTTTAATACTTGAGAGTATGATGCGCTCACACAAAATCTAAAATTTACATTTCATTCCTCCTCTTTCCTTATTTGACACTCTTTTGTCTCCTTTTCACCTCTTGCGTCTATCATTTACTGCACCCGGATGGTAATCATCCCTCCTTACCTGTAACCACCTATCACTTGCTAGCTCGAGACCTACACTCCCACCTCTTTTTTTTTCAATCTTTCTCCCCCATACTCCAATAATTCCGAAGAAGGGTTCTAACCTGAAATGTCATTTTTCTATTTCCTCCACAGATGCTGCCTGACCTGCTGAGTTCCTCCACCAGTTTAGTTTATTTTAGTTTACTTCATTATTGCCTGCTAATTTATCAGCAAAAATACTAAACATGATTAAAATCAAGCCGCCCACAGTGTCCACACACATGGTAAAAGGTTTCGTTTTTGTCACTTTGCTTTTTGCTCAGGCTAGCATTTTCAGTTTCTTGCGTAGTAATAGGGATATCAACGTTCTCTAGCTTTTGAATACTTGTGTGCTCTTGAGTGGGAAGCCTGGAAGAAAATTTCGCTCCAACAGCATTTGGGTAGACGGGTGGATTTCCTCTGTGCAATATTTTGGAATACATTTTGAAGGATGTGTATTTCTGACCCAGTGTCTCCATTGCCTTTCATCCAAGTACTGTTATTACGCTGAGAATTTATGTGTGAACATAAATTTTGTCATTCCAAACGTTGAATTACTTACATGATACGTTGACAACACAGGATGAACTTGGAGGGTGAATGCCCAGACTCCAGATAGAATTGTTGACTCGTTTTACATTTCATGTGGCTATACATGGCCGATGCTAGAGAGAATTTCTCGACTTCACCTTAAGGGGTTGTCCCACTTGGGTGACTTAATTGGCGAGTTTAGAAGAGTTGGAAAAAATGACATGTTGAAGACCTCCTTAGACTATGTAGAAGACCACCTTCCACCTCTTTCGACTATGTTGAAGACCAGCTTCGACCAACTACTACTAACTTTCGGAAAATTGGACACCGAATAGTGGAGAGTGAAGACGACCTCCTTCGACCTTCCTTCGATTATGATGAAGACTATCTACGACTACCTTTGACTACCCTAGATTACCCACGACTAACATGCCGACCTACTATGACTAAACCTACGAGTAAAAAAAGTATCGATTTTTTTCTATGGCAACCTTTTTTTACTCTGGGGCATTTTTTAACATATTTAAAAAACCACAGCAACCTAGCTGAGGCCTCGAATACGCGAAAAACCACTCTCGAGCATGAAGGAGAGTTACGGAGACCTCCTATGACCTCATGTCGATCATGCTGCAAGTATGAGTCGAGGGTAAACTCGCCAGAACTCGCGGAGTAGGTCACCTAAGTGGGACAGACCCTTTAGAGAATTGAGTTTGACCCCTAAGAGTATCAGTTGCCTGATTTTGAGTCAGTAAACCAGGTTTTCTGCACACAGTTATTTACTGTGAGATGATCTTTGCATTCTTGAGGTTTGAGGTTAAAGGCAAAAGTAGTGAGAAGAGTGAAAACACTAGCACTACTTTATTTTTATATACAGGTGCACAACCTTTTATCCGAAAGCCTTGGGACCAGACACTTCTCGGATTTCGGAATTTTTCGGATTTCCGAATGGAAGATTTTTAGCGTAGATTAGGTAGGTAGCGCGGGCGGCTTGAAAAGTCTGAAGCGGCTGCCTCCTTCCCGGAGACCGGGGAATCGTTGTAAATCATTGCTTAAATGTTAGTCAGTTAGTTTGGAGGGATTTTATGTGGTGGGGGGGGGGTGAAGGGGGAAACTTTAATTCTTAGTCCCCTACCTGGTCGGAGAGGCGGGGAGCGGGCAATGCCTTACCGGATCGCCGTGCAGTAAGCTCCGGAGCGCTGTGGCCGCCGACTCCCAACATCGCGGAGCTGGAGGCTGCGGGCGTCTGGCCGCGGGCGGCGCCGGTTGGAGCTCCGACCCCAGCAACTCTATCCCTGGCTGCGCGGCGCTCCAAATCCAGCGTCGCCCGCGGCCGTACGCACGCAGCCCCAGCTCCGCGATGTTGGGAGTCGGTGGCCACAGCGCTCCGGAGCTTACTGCATGGCGACCCGGTAAGGCATTGCCCGCTCCCCGCCTCTCCGACCAGGTAGGGGACTAAGAATTAAATTTTGCCCCTTCACCCCCCCCCCCCCCCCCCACATAAAAGCCCTCCAAACTAACTGACTAACATTTAAGCAATGATTTACAGATGTTTAAGTGTCTCCCCGGTCTCCGGGGAGGAGGCAGCCGCTACAGTAGTACAGACCTGGGTTGACCGTTGGTTGTTTTGGGTCACGTTTGGCGCCAAACGCGAGCTTTGGTGTGCAGACGACATCCTGGAAAAAATGTCCGGTTTTCGGAGCTTTTCGGTTTCCGGAACTCCGGATAAAAGGTTGTGCACCTGTAGTTCAAAATAATTCAATGCATAATAGCTAAATCAAAACAGCAATGTATTTAATGGAAAGAATCACAAAGCAAATATGACCACTGCTAAACTATTACATTTTGTCTACATTTAATAGCCATTTCACAATAGCAGGCAGAAGTAGTGATGAAGTAAAAGAATGTTCCTGAAAAAAAGATGCAAAAAAAATCAACAAATAAATTAAGTACGAAGACGGAATGATTTCCTTGTTACCTTCACTGATGATGTTTGTTTCTAAGCTATATCTTCAGTGGAGCATTACATCCCGAACCAGGCCAGAAATCTCTGATGTACCATCTTAATTTATTTTAGAGATGCAGCATGGAAGCAGGCCCTTCGGCCCACCATCCATGTTGACCATCGGTCACCAGTTCACATTATTTTCATGTTATCCCACTTTCTCATCTGCTCCCTACACGATAGGGGGTTTTTACTGAGGTCAATTTGGGTTGTGGAGGAAACTGGAGCACTTGGAGAAAACCCACGTGGTTACAGGGAGAATGTGCAAACTCAACATAGCACCCGAGTTCAGGATTGAACCCGGGTCTCTGACGCTGTAAGACAGCTGCTCTACCAGCTGCACGACTTAAAAGATAGTTTTACTCATGCGTCGCCAGTTAAAAGGTGGTTTTATTCATGTTCGAATGGGTTAGATGAATCTGCTTCAAACTATAATTTAAAATCCCCGAGACACCTCATAAATACATATTCAGCCTTGTTGAATCCTAATATTGATTGAATGTTTTAATTGATTTTTCAGTAATCATAATTTTATAAGATTTTATCTACATAATCATAAGATTTGTAGATCCGCTCGGGAGAAAATAGCTTGCTTTATTTAAAGCTACTTGGGATATTTAATATCCAAGATATACATTAACCACCTTGAAGATGATACCCTTGTCTTCTACCTCGTATGTTGGAGAATAAAATAAAAACTGCCGTCTTAATTTGCACGTTATACTACAGAGATACGTGTCTAGTAGAGTATTAAAGTATTCAACATTGTTTTTTGAATTTGTGTACATTCAAGATTCAAGATAGATTTAATTGTCACATGTGCCAGATGGCACAGTGAAATGAATTCCCATACAGCCATACAATAAAAATAAACAGGACTCAACACACTATAGCATTTAACACAAAACATCCCCACACAGCAAAATCAAAGTTTCCCACTGTGTGGGAAGGCACCAAAGTCATTCTTCTTCCTCCACTGTTCCCCGTGGTGTGGGCCTCCCCAAGCCCTCCGCAGTTGCAGCTACGGGCGGCCCGATGTCCAGGACCGCTCGCCGGGGTGATACAAGTCCGACGTCGGGGCTGCGGGACGTCCTCAGCGGCGTGGACACCAGAGTCGGCCCCCTCCTACCGGAGTCGGCGGCTTACAATGTCCGTAGGCCGCGCCGGGTGGAGACTGCTTCTGTAGGCCCTCTGCAAGGCGCCCCAGGACACCACGATGGCGGTCAGCGCCGTCCGCGTTGGAAGCTCTCCGCACCAGAGCTCCACGATGTTGGAGCAACGGCCCAACGCTCCGGAGCTCCAAACGGCGACCTAGGTAGGCATCACCCGCTCCGCAGTGGCTCCAGCGCTACGCCGCCGCTGTAGCAGCCCTGGACCAGCTGGTAGACCGCGAGGTGGGGGTCGAGGACACAACTCGGAGAAATAGTCGCGTCCCCGCCAGGAAGAGACTGGGAGACGGTTTCCCCCTTACCCTGCTCCCTCCCCCACATAGAAAAGTAAAAGTTTCCCCCTAAAACAGACTTTGGACTAACTGAAAATAAAATAAAAGATAGAAATGACAGACAGGCTGTAGGTAGAGGCTGCTGCCAGTTCAAGTGACTATTGCCAGTGCACGTGGAGACTATTGCAAACATTTGCCTTGTTTAATTATAATGTATGTCATCAATGGAGGGCCATTTCACTGTACAGTGTTCTGTTACTCTTATCTTTCCTCTCTTCCAAACCCTCCATCCTCTGAAGGGGGAATCGAGCTGAATCTGCAGATCTGTTTGAGATCACACCGTTTGAGTCTCTGTTTGAGTCCTTGTTGGTACTCAATGTTTATAGCCCACTGTAATTAGTGCTCCAAAGTAGGGCACATGTCCACGTGCAATTTTTGATTGACATGATTAAATGATTAAACTAAGTATAACTTCTCTCATAACTTCTAAACGTGAAGTTATAACCACAGAAAATGACCTCAAAATCAATTTATGTTCGCAAACAACTAATGCTGAACCCTAATTACAGTTTTTGCATGAAATTATGACATTTCATGCTAGGTTTTCTTTCAATCTATGGTATATCCACAGGAAACTATTGTCTTTGATATGGCACAATGACGTAAACCATGAAAGGAGAGTCAAGCAGTTTAATACTCATTGGTCATTGTTTATTGAGAGCCCACAACTTCCTGGTGGGCTCAGGAACAAATGCCTGTCAATCTATGTTTTGTAAGAGACCAAATACAGTAAACCCTCATTTTAAGGACCCCTTTATAATGGATTATGGTGACGGCAGACGAACCTGCCGACGATCTCTGGTGCTGGTCTGACGAACCCATTGTCCCCAGAGGCTACAACATGGGCCGCTTCAACCGGACCATACGACAGCTGGTAAAGAAGGGCTTGCTGATGCTGACTAGCGGCATTGGCACTTCATTTTAAGGTAAAACTGACATTACCTGTCCATGTTCTTCAGAAATGCTGCCTGACTTGCTGAGTTACTACAGCACATTGTGCCCTTTTGTGTATTAACCATTAACCGCAGTTCTTTGTTTCAACGACATAGAATTATAATATCTTACTTAGTTATTGGGGACAATCAACAATAATGGACAACATTTCCCCCCCACCCATATTCTATTATAACGAGGATTTTCTCTATGCAGAGAAAATTGATGCATGGGACTAATGATGGGAGTAGAATAATTACATTTTTGTGTAAATACAGTAGAGAATAGAAAAAGTATTTAATTTTTTTTCATTTTGGAATTGTGCTTCTTATTAATAAAAATAGTTTGCATTAAAAAAAAAAAATTAACCAGTGATTGCAATGTTTTATACAAACGTAAGCTATGGCCCAAAAAGGCAGTTTATTGCCAATGGATTTTATTTACTGATCATTACATTTAAGGTTGCATAGGCTCCCCACTGGTATTACAGCGATAACTTAAGTGTTTAGAAATGCTATCTGCATTGTCTATGCTGTGCTCTTCAAACACATAGATTGAGGAACCTTCACTGAATCATTGGAGTCAAAATTGGGAAATATGAATTGGGAGATATACGGGGTTAAGTTAAATATATCTCATAGAGTCGTAGAGACATACAGCATGGAAGCAGGCCCTTCGGTCCAACTAGCCCACACCAACCAACATGTCCCATCTATACTAGTCTCACCTGCCTGCGATTGACCCATATCCCTCTAAACCTATCTATGTACCCGTCCAATTGTTTCTCAAATGCTGCAATAGTCCCTGCCTCAACTACCTCCTCTCTCAGCTTGTTCCACATACCCACCACCTTTTGTACAAAAAAGTTACCCCTCAGATTCCTATTATCAGGAATGTGAAGGAAGAGTCTCCACTTATGTAAAAGAGCACTAACTAACCTTCACTCTCGGCACCTCATTGTTACCTAAATGATTCTTCCATTTCCCACGTGCACATTAGGAATATCATGCACTGTGAGTATCATCATGTCTACAAATCGTGTATCATATACTAAATGCGCTGCAGTTGATGATACAGAGTTCTCTGAATGCACTTAAGTCCTTGTGCTCTACCAGGAAACAGGATGAGGGCAGCAAGTGTATGGAGACATCATCACCTGCAGGTTCCATCAAAGTTGTGCACCATCCTGACTTGGATGTTGATCACTTGTTTGTCATTGTCGCTGGGTCTAAACACTGAACTTCTCCCACAACTATTTGGGAGTGCTTCCACGGAAAGAATTGCACCAGTTAAGAAGGTCACCATAATGTTCTTAATGTCAATAAATGTTGGTCCTGCAATGATCCTGATCCAGATCCTGAAAATAATTTCCTAAAAAAGAATGCTTTAGCATCTTTTCTCTTCTCAATATTTGAGCCTTTACACTTGAATTCTTGTGTTTCTAGATGTGACTTACTATTTCCCATGAATTATGAATGGAAAGTCATGCTTTGATATCCAGATGAAGGAAAGTATCAAGTTTAAACTCCAACCACTCAAACCTAGCAATGTGTTGATATTTGGTTGAATGCCTTGGGATAGGTTTAACGTATCAGTATCAACTTTCTTCAAAACAACTGATATTATTTAGGTCCTTTCATTCCAACCTCCACAGATTTAAAATGTATTTTCTTCCTCTCTTCTATTATGTTGTTGGAATGGTTTTCACCTTGGTCTTTGAATAGCTTCTTTTGGTGGTTTTTTTTTTTATTGATGCCTACGATTTCACAGTGTTTCCTATTTGGAAAAAGTATGTATAAAGAGATCTGAGCATGTCTTCACTTAGACGGTTAGATTGACAAAAACATTACCAGTTTCAAATTAGAAGTTTATAAGTTGGAATAAATGTTTATCTGTGCTTTATCTCTCCAAAACTAATCCACATGATTATCTACTCCCCATTTACACTCATCACTAACATGTTATGAATATGATCAGAAGTTACATGGATAAGTTACTTGTTTAAGAAGGAACTGCAGATGCTGGAAAAATCGAAGGTAGATAAAAATGCTGGAGAAACTCAGCGGGTGAGGCAGCATCTGTGGAGCGAAGGAATAGGTGATGTTTAGGGTCGAGACCCTTCTCACTGAAGAAACGGGTCCTTTTCAGAATAGCAGGCAGTGACTAGTGGGGAACCGCAAGGCTCGGTGCTGGGACCGCAGCTATTTACAATATATTAATGATTTGGACGAGGGAATTGAATGCAACATCTCCAAGCTTGCGGATGACACGAAGCTGGGGGGCAGTATTAGCTGTGAGGAGGATGCTAGGAGGCTGCAAGGTGACTTGGATAGGTTGGGTGAGTGGGCAAATGCATGTCCGATGCAGTATAATGTGGATAAATGTGAGGTTATCCACTTTGGTGGCAAGAACAGGAAAGTAGACTATTATCTGAATGGTGGCCGATTAGGAAAAGGGGAGATGCAACGAGACCTGGGTGTCATGGTACACCAGTCATTGAAAGTAGGCATGCAGGTGCAGCAGGCAGTGAAGAAAGCGAATGGTATGTTAGCATTCATAGCAAAAGGATTTGAGTATAGGAGCAGGGAGGTTCTACTGCAGTTGCACAGGGCATTGGTGAGACCACACCTGGAGTATTGCGTACAGTTTTGGTCTCCTAATCTGAGGAAAGACATTCTTGCCATAGAGGGAGTACAGAGAAGGTTCACCAGACTGATTCCTGGGATGTCAAGACTTTCATATGAAGAAAGACTGGATAGACTCAGCTTGTACTCGCTAGAATTTAGAAAATTGAGGGGGGATCTTATAGAAACTTACAAAATTCCTAAGGGGTTGGACAAGCTTGATGCAGGAAGATTGTTCCCGATGTTGGGGAAGTCCAGAACAAGTGATCACAGATTAACGATAAGGGGGAAGTCTTTTAGGACCGAGATGAGAAAAAAAAATTTGCACAGAGAGTGGTGAATCTCTGGAATTCTTTGCCACAGAATGTAGTTGAAGCCAGTTCATTGTCTATATTTAAGAGGGAGTTAGATGTGGCCCTTGTGGCTAAAGGGATCAGGGGGTATGGAGAGAAGGCAGATACAGGATACTGAGTTGGGTGATCAGCCATGATCATATTGAATGGCAATGCAGGCTGGAAGGGCCGAATGGCCTACTCCTGCACCTATTTTCTATGTTTCTAACTGCTCTCAGTCCTCTTCCTTTAAAAGTCAACCCTTTACCTCTGGCTGACAACATGTCTGAAATTCCAAATTTCTCTTGCTTAAATCCATTCAATTTATTTTTCACCTTTGCTACAGCCCTAAAATAACTTCAAACAAAGTCACGCTAAATGATTTATCCCCTTCAACCCCCTACACGATATAGCTATATACAGTTAAGCACACCATGCTTTACCATTGCCACATCCTCTATAAGTGGATTGGCATTATATATTTCCTTTAATAGCTATTGCAGCATATCCAAAGCATAGTCATACAGCATGGAAACGAGCCCTTCGGATCACCTTGCCCACACCAACCAACATGCCCCATCTACATAAGTCTCACCTACCTGCGTTTGGCCCATACCCCTCTAATTCTATCCTATCCATGTACCTGTCAGAATGTTTTTTAAACATTGTGATTGTACCTGTTTCAACTACTTCCTCTTGCAGCTCATTCCACATCCCTACCACCCTTTGTGTAACAAATAAAATAGCTTCTGGTTTATGTTTAATCTTTTCCCCCTCACCTTAAATCTGTGTCCTCTAGCTCTTGATTCCCGTATGCCTCATAAAAGATTCTGTGTGTTTACCCTAGCTCAAGCCCTCGAGTTCTGGCAACATTTTCATCAAAATTTTAATTTCCCTTATGTACCATGAGTTGGTCAGCTACTGTATCTACCATTTGATTTGAATTATGGAAATCAAAAGTCTTCATTCTTTGCGCAAGATTAAAATGTTCTTGGATTAATTTCATTTCCCAACCCTATTTCCTCACTGGCAACTGCGTTCCAGTGAAGACCATTGTGTGCAGTTTTGATGTCAGTGTTTGTGATTCTACAGTGTCCTCCATAATGTTTGCGACAAAGACCCATCATTTATTTATTTGCCTCTGCACTCCACAATTTGACATGTGTAATAGAAAAAAAATCACATGAGGTTAAAGTGCATATTGTCATATTTTAATAAAGGCCATTTTTACACATGTTGGTTTCACCATGTAGAAATGACAGCAGTGTTTATACATAGTCCCCACTTTTCAGGGCACCATACTGTTTGGGATAATGTAGTGCAGATTTTTATATTGTTCAAGAGATTACTCCCTCTAGCCACTAAAGAGACTACATGGCTTTGGAGAATGTCATAATACGCATGTGAGCTCTCCAGATAATGTCATAATACACATGAGAATTTCTCAACAGATAAATCTTCATAACACAGTCTTTTGATTAATAGTTTCTTTATTGTTGAAGAAAAACAATAAGATATACATCCGACCTTCTCCAACTCGTACACTTTAATCTTCGTCAAACTCCAGCATATCGCTTTTGAACGTTAGAAAACTCCTCGTGTCTCAGCAAAACTCTACATGGTCAAAGGGTATTCCTTCCCCATGTAGCTCTGAGCTATACTAAAAACTAAGCTTCTGCGCAAAAAAACCAGCACCGAACACACCCTAGACTCCATAATAAATCCCACCCACATAATAACGGGTAGTCTAAAATTTAAAGACAAATGCCATAATTAATGACACACAAAATAAGCCAAATGGCCACTACACACAGCAATGTCATGTAAATGAAAGTAGTCATGTTTAGTATTTTGTTGCATATCCTTTGCATGCAATGACTGCTTGAAGTCTGCGATTCATGGACATCACCAGTTGCTGGGTGCGTTATCTGGTGGTGCCAGGCCTGTATTGCAGCCATCTTTAGCTAATGCTTGTTGTGGGGGCAAGTCCCCTTCAGTTTTCTCTTCAGCATATAAAAGGCATGCTCAATTGGGTTCAGATCAGGTGATTGACTTGGCCACTCAATAATTAACAATTTTTTAGCTTTGGAAAGCTCCTTTGTTGCTTTCGCAGCATGTTTGGGATCATTGTCTTGCTGTAGAATGAACCGCCAGCTAATGAGTTTTGAGGCATTTTTTGAACTTTAGCAGATAGGGTGTGTCTATACACTTCAGAATTCATTATGCTGCAACCATCAGCAGTTGTATCATCGATGAAGATATGTGAGCTAGTACCTTCAGCAGCCATACATGCCCAGGCCATAACACCCCCACCACTGTGTTTCACAGATGAGGTGGTATGCTTTGGATCTTGGGCAGTTCCTTCTCTCCTCCATACTTTGCTCTTGCTGTCACTCTGATATAAGTTAATCTTCGTCTTATCTGTCCACGAGACCTTTTTCCAGAACTGTGGTGGCTCTTTTAAGTACTTCTTGGCAAACTGTAACATGACCATCCTATTTTTGTGGCTAACCAGTGGTTTGCATCGTGCAATGTAGCCTCTGTATTTCTGATCATGAAGTTTTCTGCGGATAGTGGTCATTGACGAATCCACACCTGACTCCTGTAGAGTGTTTCTTATCTGTTGGACAGGTGTTTGGGGATTTTTCTTTATTATAGAGATAATTCTTCTGTCATCAGCTGTGAAGGTCTTCCTTGGCCTGCCAGTCCCTTTGCGATTAGTAAGCTCACAAGTGCTCCCTTTCTTCTTAATGATGTACCAAACAGTTGATTTTGGTTAGCCTAAGGTTTGGCTGATGTCTCTAACAGCCAAATTCTTGTTTCTCAGTCTCATAATGGCTTCTTTGACTTTCATTGGCACAACTTTGGTCCTCATGTTGATATACAGCAATAAAAGTTTTGAAAGGTGATGGAAAGACTGGAGGAAAGACTAGGTGCTGAGAGCTATCTTAAGGAGGCATATAAACACACCCGTGCAATTACAAACGCCTGTGAAGCCAAGTGTCCCAAACATTATGGTGCCCTGAAATGGGTGGGGGGGGGGGGGGAGACTATGCACAAACACAGCTGTAATTTCTACATGCTGAAACCAAAATGTATAAAATTGGCCTTTAATAAAATCTGACAATGGGCACTTTAAGCACATGTAATATTTTCTATTACAAATCACACATTGTGGAGTACAGAGGCAAATAAATAAATGATGGGTCTTTAGTCCCAAACATTATGGTGGGCACTGTGTATTCTCTACAAAAAGTAAACTTTCCTGCATTTATAATAATCCCTAGTCCAATTCGTGCTGCTAAAAAATTTATGTCATGGATGTGTAAGTAACCACAGGCGAAAGCTAAAAGGTGTTTCAACTTTTCAAATTATTCTCAAGTGTATTTCAATCGGTAATTAAAAACCTTTTATCTAAAGCGGATCGGTTTATGGCTGTATTTCAAGGCCAAAGTAATTACCATTTCTTGTCTCCTGAAATAATTGTTGTTGATTTACATTCTGTACTTTAATTTTTTTTTAATTGTATGGTATTTCTGTGTTATTTGTATCGTTGATGTTGCAGAGAAACAGTTAATATTACCTGGAGGTGGCAATGTGTAGCCTCCTTTTGAAAATGGAAGTTCAATCATCACAATTTTATTGTTGAACTCCTGCTTCGTATTCTGAAAAGTATGCATTCTATTCAAGTGTCTACTGTGTGGTAGATTATGTGTATGAAAGACATGTTATTAATTTGTAAAATTCATCACAAATAATTTTCTCTTATAAATAACTTTCCTTAGATTATAAGCATGCAACTTATTTTGTATTTATGCACCATTTGGGGATAATTCTGGAACGAACACAGTATTTAATCAATGCCGCCTATCTCTGATAACCCCCAATGAGTTTCCTCAATTGCTCTTAAGATTTGACCTCATCCTAGTGCATGTTATACTTCATAATTTAGTCCTTTTGTTCATGTTCTCAATTTGAGGACACTAAGTTTATTTTTTATTTTGTTGAGAAAGTAGTTTCTACCTTTCCAATTTAAAGTGACCTAGGATGGCAAAAACCTCAAATAACCCAAATTAAAAATGTTTAAAAATAGAATAAAATCACATATGAAATGTGTAAATACCTTGTGCAATATTATATTTTTGTGGTATAATAATTTTATAGTTTATATATTATGACTGCAACTTGTTCCTGATGATCCTGTAGTTTTAACATGGTGGGAATGTTCAGTGCATCATTACGTGAGTTGCAAACCAATGCATTCAATTGTTGAAAGGAAATGGGACTTTGAGTTAGCTGGGGTTAAATTATATCACTGCAGCACAGCAGGGTTTTCCACAATCTGTTAGCAAGTCATTGCACATAAACAATATTTAAAAAAGTTTAATTAAATTTATCTTTGTGATAAAAGATGACTGTCTTCCTGTCATGCTGTTGGTTAAAAATTTAATATAGCTATTGTCTTCCTTTTATAGTATGTGCAGAAAACTTGGACAAGAGCCTTAAGCAGATGGAGAAACAGCTTCAACAGCTTGAAAAGGATTTGGAGACTTTTCCTCCTGCAGAGGACATGCATGATAAGTTTGTGACAAAGATGTCCATATCCTTCCTGACAGCTACAGTACTTAGCTCATTAAGTGATATTTTGTTAAGTTGCATATACATTTAACCTGTTGAAATGCATTGGTAAAGGAACTGTTTCATATTAAACCATCAAAATCTGAGGTTTTCCTTCAATGTAAGAGTTTAAATAAGTGAAGGATTACTCTAGAACAATTTTGAAAATAGATTTGACAAAATACCAATTATTCAAAATGGTCTGAATATGATCTATAAGTAAAATATAGATCATTGTTACTGCTTAGTTTGCAAAGAGTGTACACCATAAATGATACACAAGCTCCTCAAATATGGAAGGGAGGTTGTTAATGACTTCCAGTAGTTACATAATTCTTTGTAGCTAAAAGGATGTCTGGAATGTCCGTGTTTTTCCTGCACTATAGAAACGCCTAACCAGTCAAAAGAGCATAATTACACATGCACACATTGTCTTCTGAGCTGAATGGTGTGAGCATTCTGTCAGGAGCATGGAAACAAGCCCTTCGGCACAATTTGCCTACGCCGACCAACATGTCCTATCTGCACTGGTCCCATCCACCTGCATTTGGCCCATATTCCTCTAAACCTATCCCATCCTTGTACCTGTCTAAATTTTTTCTTAAACGTTGCGATAGTCCATGTCTCTACCTCCTCTGGCAGCTCGTTCCACACACCCACCACTATTTGTGTGAAAAAAATACTCCTCAGATTACTATTAAATCTTTGCCCCTTTACCTTAAACCTATGTCCTCTAGTTCTCGATTTCCCCCACTGTGGGCAAGAGATCTATTTCTCTCATGATTTTATACACCTCTACAAGATCACCACTCATCCTCATGTGGTCCAAGGAATAGAGTCCCAGCCTGCTAAATTGAATAGAGTCCCAGCCTGTCTCTGCCTGCTATCAGTATATAATAATTTTTGGAGGAAGGCAAAGAAATAGTGATGACTTTTTAATATCAGGGATCTTTGCCACAAAATTCAAATATTGTTGTAAGTGAAAATATATTGTAAAATATATGGTTAGGTCTATTACAAGAATATACATTTTGCTGGTGGTAAGGTTTTGCAGGAATTAAGTAACAACCATAAAAACAGGAAAATTTATAATTAATTTATGTTAATCATTTTTTCAAATAAGTTATATGCATGAGCAATTTATTGGGTAATATTTAAACATATAATTTATCTTTTGACGGCAAAGGTAATTGCTAAGAGACTGAATAGA
Source organism: Leucoraja erinaceus (assembly GCF_028641065.1). Taxonomy (NCBI): domain Eukaryota; kingdom Metazoa; phylum Chordata; class Chondrichthyes; order Rajiformes; family Rajidae; genus Leucoraja; species Leucoraja erinaceus. The sequence goes on from NC_073382.1 coordinate 73,125,279, forward strand.
CAGAAGTCAGAGGAAAATCAGAAAGAAAGATTGAAACTTATTTTGTGGAAACAGTTCATTATTCTTGAAACAGTGACTTTCTATGATCACACCTGGCTATAAGTTGGGTGGGTGTGAAATGCAATGTTATCTGTAGTTTAACTTGGCTAATTATTATTTATTAAATACTGTAATAAAGTAGTCACACTTAATTTGGGGGAAATATTAAATGTGATATGATCATGAGCTTGTAATTTTATACAAGGCAACACAACATCAAACATCAATTAAAATGTAATTGACTTCATTTATTAAGAACTGCAAATAATTATTTGCTTTAATTACGTTTGACAGGGAACAGGAAAGAGGAGCTACAGCTAGTTTCATTGGAATAAATCTAATAAATGGGTCTAAGTTTATTATGCATTAATAGTGTTGGCAATAAGAAAAGATTAGTTATCTTCTGAAACTAGACTGAATTATGTGAATGTGTCGCATCTGTTCCATTTTAACCTTGCTGTTTTCTCATTGATTAATAATGCATTCACCAAATTTATTTGGGCCAGAGATTTTTAAGTAAAATCTCATGATCTTTTTTCATTGTAGCCAAATACGCGACCTCAGCGCAGAGTATTATCTATATACTATATCGATATAAACCTCTGATCTTGGATGTGGATGTATTTGTGTGTGGATTTGTGTGTTTACTTATGTGTTGTCTGTGATTCACATCTCCTCGAAAACCCGACGCGCTAACGGTGAAATTTTTACATATTCCGGTAGAGATTTTCCTCATGATCTCAAAAATCGCCTCAGCTGAAAATTTGATTCATTATTTCTTTAAATTGTTCACAAATCTGAGATCTTCTTTAAAGCTAACGAGCTGGATGACATCACAATGGCTCTACTCCTCGCAGCCAGCTACGCAGAGTTTTCAAAGCGCTGTGTGCTGGGCCGTGTTTTTGCACCCGCTGCGAGTTACGTTAACCCCCCCCCAGTTCGTCAAAAGACGCAGAAAGAACAAGCAAGTGGGCTCTGTTCTGCAGATCCCGACGGCTTCAGAAGGCGCTTCAGAGCGCTTCTGAGGTCGACGCACACTAGCCTCGGCTCGGCTATCCCGAGAACTCCCGAGAGCTTTGTACTAGTGACGGGCCCTGTAATAGAGCTCTCTCTCTCTCTCTCTCCCCGATCCTTTGTGGCCCATGTCAAAGATTCTCCTTCCAATAACATTTCTCCACGCCAGCCCTATCTTAGGTTTAGGTTTATTATTGTCACATGTACCGAGGTATAGTGAAAAACTTTGTTTTGTGTGCTTTCAAATTAAATCAGATAATACTATACTTAAATACAATCAAGCTAAACTCAAGTACAATAGGTCAAGCAAAGGAGAAGATACAGAGTTTTTATGAAGAAACTGCAGATGCTGGAAAATCGAAGGTAGACAAAAGTGCTGGAGAAACTCAGCGGGTGCAGCAGCATCTATGGAGTGAAGTCTGAAGAAGGGTTTCGGCTCGAAACGTTGCCTATTTCCTTCGCTTCACTGAGCTTCTCCAGCACTTTTACCTACCTGAGAAGATACAGAGTGCAGGTGCAGAATATAATTTTCAACATCATAGTGCATCTGTCCATAGAGAAAGTCCAATGTCTGCAATGGGTTAGAAGTGAGTTTGACCGACAGTACCTTAGCTTATGAGTCAAGAGTGTTTTATTGCCATACTGTTTGAATGTATCGAAAGGGAACAATTGCATTTGTATATGCAGCAGCAAAACAAGTTTGATAGCTATGAGATAATATAATAAACAAACTAAAAAATGTAGTACAATAAATAAAAGACCCAATATTGTGCAAAACAAAACAAAGCCTGTAGTCCCTAGTGCAACCAAGGCAGTTTGTGGTTCGGAGTTTAGTTGGAGTTTGTCGTGTTTAATACCCGATGGTTGTGGGGAAGAAGCTGTACCTGAACCTGGACCTTACAGTTTTCAAACTACTATGCCTTCTATCCGACGGCAAGAGTAAAATGAGTGTGTGGCCAGGGTGGTGTGGGTCCTTGGATACCAGCCGCCTTTTTGAGTGAGCATCCCCTGTAGATCTCTTCGATGGTGGGGAGGTCAATACCGTGAAACTTTGTGAAATTTCTTTGTTCCTGGGCATTCGAGTTGCTGATTTCATGATACAACCAATCAATATGCTCTCTATCATACACATGTAGAATTTCAAGAATATTTGTTGACATACCGAATCTCCTCGGTCTTCTCAGGAAATAGAGGTGATGATGGGCTGTGTTTATGATTGCATCAATGTGCTGTACCCAGGACATATTTTCAGAGACATGTATGCACAGGAATTTAAAATTGGTGACTCTCTTCACCACCAACCTGTCGATGAAGACAGGTTTATGGATGGATCATTCAGAAGCCTGATAATGGAGGGTGAGAAGCTGTTCCTGAGACTGGTGGTGCATGCTTTCCAGCCTCTGTACCTTCAGCCCAAAAGGAACGGAGAGGAGAAAGAATAACCAGGATGGGGACAAGTCTTTGGCTATGTTCGCTACTTTTTTTAACCTTGACCCTTTCCGAGGCAGTGTGAAATGTAAATGGAGTCAATGGTGGGAAGTCTGGTTCGTGTGATGGACTGAATGAACAGCATCTAAAGCTTTCTGCCATTTCTTGTGGTCTTGGCAGATCTGTTCACAAGTCATGCTGTGATGCATGCCGACAGTATGTTATTTATGCTGCATTTGTCGATATTTGCAAGGGTCATTGATGCTAAATTTCCTCAGTCTCCTGAGGAAGTAAAGGCCTCTTTTAGAATAGTTGGACATTACGCAGTTGGAAATTCCCACTCCCTCCATTCACTGAACAGCTCCAAAAGCAGCTTGGTAACGTAAAATTATTGGGAGCTGTACTGTGCCTGGGGCTGCATGCATCAGACTGGCCAATGATTCATTCACTCTGTTTTCATCTGGTGATAGTTGTTATGTGAAGATCAGTCTCTTTGGTTTAGGAGGCAACTTTGGGTTTGTATTTGTAGCCTTTACTGCATTTTAACATTTAGTTTGGTTTTGAGATAGAGTGGAAACAGGCCCTTCGGCCCACCGGTTCCGTGCCGACCAGAGATCCCCGCACATTAACACTATCCTAAACCCACTAGGGACAATTTTTACAATAGACAATAGATGCAGGAGGAGGACAATCAGCCCTTTGAGACAGCAGCGCCATTCAATGTGATCATGGCTGATCATCCCTAATCAGTACCCCGTTTCCTGCATTCTCCCCATATCCCCTGACTTCGCTATCTTTAAGAGCCCTATCTAGCTCTCTTGACAGTATCCAGAGAACCGGCCTCCACCGCCCTCTGAGGCAGAGAATTCCACAGACTCACAACTCTGTGTGAAGAAGTGTTTCTGCGTTTCCGTTCCAAATGGCTTACCCCCTATTCTTAAACTGTGGCCCCTCGTTCTGGACTCCCCCAACATCGGGAACATGTTTCTTGCCTCAAGCGTGTCCAAACCCTTAATAATCTTATATGTTTCAATAAGATCCCCACTCATCTTGCTAAATTCCAGAGTATACAAGCCCAGCCGCTCCATTCTCTCAGCATATGACAGTCCCGCCATCCTGGGAATTAACCTTGTAAACCTATGCTGCACTCCCTCAATAGCAAGAATGTCCTTCATCAAATTAGGGGACTAAAACTGCACACAATACTCCAGTTGTGGTCTCACTAGGGTCTTATACAACTGCAGAAGGACCTCTTTGTTCCTATACTCAACTCCTCTTGTTATGAAGGCCAACATGCCTGATTTTGAAGACTTCATCACTGATGGGCAATGGAGGCATTAGTAGTGATCTTTCAAGAATCATTGGAGTCAGGAATGATTCCAGATGACTAGAACATTGCAAATGTAACTCCACAGCTTAAGAAGGTAACGAAGCAAAAGAAAGGGAATTATGATTAGGCTGACTTCAGTGGTTGTTAAGATTTTAGAGTCCATTATTAAGGATGAGGTTTCAGGGTATTTGGAAACACATGATAAAACAGGGCAAAGTCAACATGGTTTTGTTAAGGGGAGATCATACCTGACAAATCTATTGAAATTCTTTGAGAAATAAACAAGCTGAATAGATAAAGGAGAATCAGTGGATGTTATTTACTTGGTTTTTCAGGTCTTTGATAAGGTGCCACACAAAAGACTGCTAAGCAAGATAGGGGCATGTTGTATTTGAGGCAAGGTTAGAAGATTGGTTGATTGTCAGAAGGCAAAGAATGGGAATAAAGGGGGCCTTTTCTGGTTGCCGGATGGTGACTAGTAGTGTTCCACAGAGGTCGGTGTTGGGTTAGCTACTTCTCACATTATGTGTTAATGATCTGGATGATTAAATTGATGGCTTTGTGGCCAAATTTGCAGATGATATGACGATGGGTGGAGGGGTAAGTAGTATTGAGGAAGCAGGAAGTCTGCAGAAGGACTTGAACAGGTTGGGAGAGTGGGCAAATAAGTGGCAAATATAATACAGCGTAGTAAAGTGTACAGTCATGCAGTTTGATAGAAGGAATAAAAGTATAGAATATTTTCTAAATGATGGGAGGATTCAGAAATCGGAGGTGCAAGTGGAGACTTGAGAATGCTGGTGCAAGATTCGCGAAAGCTAAATTTGCAGGTAGATTTGGTAGTAAAGGCAAATGACATATTAGCATTCATTTTGGGAGGACCAGAATATAAAACCATGGATGGAATGCTGAGGCTTCATAATGTGCTAGTCGGACCACATTTAGTTTAGATTTTTAATGCCCTGTGTATCAATCTACAGTGAAAAGCTTTTGTTTGTGCTATCCCATTGAAAAGAAGATTATGCATGATTATAATCAAGCTGTCCATAGTGCAAGAGGTTTTTGAAAAGCTTTTTGTTCCATGTTATCCAGTCAGCAGAAAGACTATACATGATTGTAATCAAGCCGTCCTCAGTGTACAGATACAGAGTATAATGTTTAGTGCAAGATAAAGTGTAGTGAAGTCCAAGTAAAGACAGTTCAATGGTCTTTAATGAGGTAGATGGGAGGTCAGAACTGCACCCTGGTTGATGAGAGAACCGTTCAGTTGCCTAATAACAGCTAGGAAAGAACTGTCTCTGAATCTGGAGTTGCGTGTTTTAAAACTTCTGTACCTCTTGCTAGGTGGGAGAGAGGAAAAGAGGGGGCGACCAGAGTGAGACTGGTCTTTGATTATGCTGGTGGTCTTGCCAAGAGTGTGAAGTCTAGATGGAGTCAATGGGTGGATCTGGTTTCTATGATAGTCCAGGCTACGTCCACAACCTTATGCAATTTCTTGTGGTCTTGGATGGAGCTGTTCCTATACCAGGCTGTGATGCATCCTAATAAAATGCTTTCTACGACTCATCTGTAGAGGTTGGTGAGAGTTGTTGGGGACTTCCAAACTTCCTAAGCCTTTTAAGGAAATAGAGGTGTAGGTGTGCTTTCTTGACCATAGCTTACATGAGGCTGGTCCAGTACAAATTGCTGGTGCTATTTATTCCTATGAATTGAAACTTTCAACTGTATCTACCTCAGCGCCAATGTATACACGGGTGTGTGCACAGCCTCACTTGCTGAAGTCAATCACAATCTCCTTTGTCTCGCTTACATTGAGAGAGAGGGGTTGTTGCCTTGTTGAAGTTTAGAAGGATGAGAGGGTATCTTATTAAAACCTATCAATTAATGAAAGGCCTAGAAAGAGTCAATGTGGAGAGGACATTTGGTAAATCGAGTTTCACTGTACCTTAATTGGTACACGTGACAATCAACAGATCTTTGACATTTCCAGCAGTGAGAGGGACTATGACCAGATGGCACAGACACAGGCGGCAGTGAAGGCGAAGTAATTTGATATTCTTCTAGTGGCGTTTAAATAGTTATTGATTAGTAAGGGTGTCAAAGGATACAAGGAGAAAGCAGGAGAATGGGGTTGCGAGGGAAAAATAAATCAGTCACAATTGAATGTTGGAGCAGACATGGTGTGTTGAGTGGCTTAATTCTGCTCCTATGTCTTATGATCTTATGATACTCATAACCTATGTTTACTAGACTGGAAGCTCATGTCAAGCAATCAATTGATAATCATAGACTGAGCAGGTAAGGATAACATATTTACTTGTCTAAAGGAATGGATTTTTGTAATAATAGCCTTTTACCTCATTAATAGTTAATTATAATACAGAGAGTGCATTTAGCATCTTTGAAGAGCGACATAGCAAACGATTTGAATAAAAAAAAAAATAATAAGTGTTTATACCTTTTTTTATATACTTGACAGCGGCGGCAAAGAAGCTCTCGACCTGCCGGCACAGAAAGCGCCTCCCGTGGTGAGGCCAGTGCTCAGACAGCGCTTGGCTTTGGACATTTGGAAGACGTTGGGCATTTTCACCACCCTCTGCAATGCCTTCCGGTCGGAGACTTGCCAATTGTGATGCAGTTGGTAAGGATTCTCTCATGGTGGCAGCGGTAGCACCAGGATCTGAGGCATTTCTCATGTCTGAACCTTCAAAGTATTGTGGGTATTTCGGAGATCCCCAGTGAAGCAGCATTGCTAATCTTGATTGAATACACAAATGAGAATATGCTTGTACTCATCTTATACCTTTTTTTATATACTTGAATTCTCTGCCACAGAAAGTAGTTGAGGCCAGTTCATTGGCTATATTTAAGACTTTATATACTTGAATTTAAGTTCTCCAAGTAACAAAGTTGGCATTTCTCATGTCTTAACTTCAAAGTGTTATTTTCCCAGTGGCAGCATTGCTAATCTTGATTGAATACACAAATGAGAATGTGCTTACTAACAAGAAGTGTAATACATTTCCAAAAGAATATAATAGCATTTTGTGTACATTGTTTAACAGAGCATTAAACACTGAATAATGATGTTAGATCCTTCTCCAAAAATCAATCGGCATGGTACTGATTGATATTATCTGAATGGTGGCCGATTAGGAAAAGGGGAGATGCAATGAGACCTGGGTGTCATGGTACACCAGTCATTGAAAGTAGCCATGCAGGTGCAGCAGGCAGTGAAGAAAGCGAATGGTATGTTAGCATTCATAGCAAAAGGATTTGAGTATAGGAGCAGGGAGGTTCTACTGCAGTTGTACAGGGCCTTGGTGAGACCACGCCTGGAGTATTGTGTACAGTTTTGTTCTCCTAATCTGAGGAAAGACATTCTTGCCATAGAGGGAGTACAGAGAATGTTCACCAGACTGATTCCTGGGATGGCAGGACTTCCATATGAAGAAAGACTGGATAGACTCGGCTTGTACTCGCTAGAATTTGAAGATTGAGGGGGGATCTTATAGAAACTTACAAAATTCTTAAGCGGTTGGACAGGCTAGATGCAGGAAGATTGTTCCCGGTGTTGGGGAAGTCCAGAACAAGGGGTCACAGTTTAAGGATAAGGGGGAGTTTTTTAGGACCGAGATAAGAAAAAAAAATTCCCACAGAGAGTGGTGAATCTGTGGAATTCTCTGCCACAGAAAGTAGTTGAGGCCAGTTCATTGGCTATATTTAAGAGTGAGTTGGTTGTGGCCCTTGTGGCTAAAGGGATCAGGGGGTATGGAGAGAAGGCAGGTACAGGATACTGAGTTGGATGATCAGCCATGATCATATTGAATGGCGGTGCAGGCTCGAAGGGCCGAATGGCCTACTCCTGCACCTATTTTCTATGATTCTATGATAACTTGCAATGTAGAACCAAATGGGTTTCTCCAAAGGAAGTCATAATTATATTGAATACAAAACTTCAATTATTCACAGTACAACTTCAAAAACGTATCAGAAAATCTGCTGAGAAGTGGAGAGATGTCATTCGACTGGAAAAATATTGATAGGGAATCAACAGAATACAAACACAAGACTCTATATACTGCATAATCTAATGTTTTAAATGTGAATATCTGTGTGTATATATGGAAAACAAAAGTTTATGCTTGGTCAGTTGTCTCTACATTACTGGCATGTAGCAACATTTGCATTGAAGTATATTGAATAGCTTTACACATAGCTTCAGACATTCTAAAATTTGTATAAATAATTTTTTTAAACAAAGTCCTGATACATTATCAGCTCATTAAATTAATTTCATTTCATTTAGGGCACTCCTATTGCTGACAGCAAATGGCTATATGATACAGCTGATAAGTGAATGTGCAGAGATTTATCTGATTTTATTTTAATTAAACATTTAACCACACAGTAACATTGTTCAGGTCATTTAAAGCATCTGAATTTACTATCGAAGTAGATTTGATTATGTCCAAGTATAAAAGCTGTTTTTTTTTAATTTAACTTTCCTTCTTTTGAAGAAATAGTCTTAAGACCAGAGAGCAGAATTTCAATATAATGTATGCAATGTAGTCAATTATAATGGAAGCTCATTTATATACCATGTACAGCTGAAGGTATGTTGCTCCTTTAGTGCAAGCAAATAGCAAGAACATAGTTCTATCTTAGTGTCCTGCAGTGCCAGAAATTTGAGGAAAAGTATTTCATGCTTTAAAAACAATCTCAGTTTTTTCTTGCACCAAAAGCATTTCAATTTGGTTTTAAAGCCCATGTTGTTAAGAAATAATTAGCAAGCATGTGTCTCTTGGGAAGAATGTGATCACGGATGTGTCATCCTCAAAATGTTATTTTCTGCTGCTCCCTTGCAAATGTCGCAGTATTCAAGAAAAGAAGAGCTAATTTGCTGTATGAAAAAGGAGAGTTGTAAAAGTAACCATTGACTCAGAATTGTAACCACCATCATACAAAACATGACATTGCATTTAGTCTTCTGTTTTTATCTATTAGTTCATTCTGATTTGGGCTCATCTCTTATGATGTAACAGGATATGTTTGCATGATATTCTGGATTTAACTTCGGAGTCACGTGAGTGATTCCGTGAAGAAGCCCCGCCAGTCCGCATTACGTCTGACGCATGGCGCAATGACGGGCTGGCAGGCGTGTAGCTCCACCAGCGGTAAGTTTTAAAAACCCTCAGGTAAGTTTTAAAAAATTAGTTGAGGTCGTTTTCTGCGGTCGGTAAATTTTGTTGCAGAAGCCATGGAGAAAATGACTAAGGGAAGGTTGAGGCGGGCTGCTGGGAGAGCAGCTATAAAAGACCGCTGGGAGTGCGGGTAGGGGGCAGCCGTCCATTTCGCCTTCAGAGTCTCTGGCGGCACGGCCAGTGGCTTCCGACTTGGTGCCGATTGAAAGCACCGTGACTACTCTGGTGGGACGTAAAGCCACTTAGAATTCGGCAAGGCCTGTTGACTCGGATGAGTCGGGCCAGGAGGGTTCCCCTCCCACAATGGATAGCGTCTTCGGACGTCTGTCTAGGATGGAGCTCCTGATGGAGAGGATGCTCCATCACGATATGCTCCAGCAAGAGGAGCTTTATATCCGCGGGTCTCCTCAGGGGCTCGTGGCAGCGCCACCTGTTGAAGGGCTGCATAATGTCTCCCTCTCGGAGGAAGAGAGGATACAGGGTCAGTTTTGTTCTGACTCCGAGGTCGGAGGTATAGCCGGTGAGCATACCTCAAGGCAAGAAGGCCGCGAACCAGGGGTGCCAAGCATGGCATCTAAATTTGCTATACCAACCGGAACTGGGGAACTGCTGGATGAGGACCTGGCCATGACTATAAATTACATGGCCTCACACCAGCTGCAAGACCTCACAATGGAAGAAACCTCCAAACAATACGAGACACCCGCCAATTGTGCCTCGATCAAAGTGCCGGCTGTGAACCACGCTATCTGGGGTCACATGGGTGTAGGTATCAGAGCCCAGGAAGTGAGGCTCCAGAAGATACTAAAGCTGCTCGCATTACAGCTTTCGCTAGGTCGGTTGATGGGGGGCCCCTGTCTGAGGTGCAGCAGGATGCTCTGGCCCTAATGTGCAATGCACATTTTCAAATATACCGCCTCAGAAAGAGTGCTATCCGTTCTACTCTAAACCCCAAGTTTGCGGCACTGTGCAAATCGAGCAATGTGCAACCGTCGAATCTACTGTTCGGTGATGACCTATCAAAACGGGTCAGAGAATTGGATGACGAGGCGAAAACGGTCGGCCTCATAAAAGCCCAGCCGACTAGCAAATTCCACTTCGGCGGCAGCACCCCTACAAACGGTTCGCTCGAGCTGGTTCAGGCCAAGGACCAAGCCGGCCCTTGCCACCCATGCGCAATTGGCGCACGCCAACATTCTTCCCCTCCAGAACTCGGGGGCAGAAGTTTCCATTGACAACCATGGAGGTAGGTGGATCTGGTTCTTTTCAGATCATGTCATGTAAGGATCAGTTACAAGTTGGTGGGAGATTACACTTGTTTTTCATTGAATGGTGCTGCATAACATCAGATTTACAGATCTACATATAGATTGGGTGAATCAAATTGGCTGGGGTGCTGAGGAAGAGGATTTCTTAGAATGTATGCGGGATAGTTATCTAAATCAACATGTAGAGGAACCAACGAGAGAGCAGGCTATTTTAGACTGGGTATTGAGTAATGAGGAAGGGTTAGTTAGCAGTCTTGTTGTACGTGCCCCCTTGGGCAAGAGTGACCATAATATGGTTGAGTTCTTCATTAGGATGGAGAGTGGCATTGTTAATTCAGAAACAATGGTCTGAACTTAAAGAAAGGTAACTTTGAGGGTATGAGACGTGAATTGGCCAAGATTGACTGGCAATTAATTCTAAAAGGGTTGATGGTGGATATGCAATGGAAAACATTTAAAGACTGCATGGATGAACTACAAAAATTGTTTATCCCAGTTTGGCAAAAGAATAAATCAGGGAAGGTAGTGCATCCGTGGATAACAAGGGAAATCAGGGATAGTATCAAAGCGAAGGATGATGCGTGCAAATTAGCCAGAAAAAGCAGCATACCGGAGGACTGGGAGAAATTCAGAGACCAGCAGAGGAGGACAAAGGGCTTAATTAGGAAAGGAAAAATAGATTATGAAAGAAAACTGGCAGGGAACATAAAAACTGACTGCAAAAGTTTTTAAAGATATGTCAAAAGAAAGAGATTAGTTAAAACAAATGTAGGTCTCTTGCAGTCAGAAACAGGTGCGTTGATCATGGGGATCAAGGATATGGCGGACCAATTGAATAACTACTTTGGTTCCGTCTTCACTAAGGAAGACATAAATAATCTGCCGGAAATAGCAGGGGACCGCGGGTCAAAGGAGTTGGAGGAATTGAGTGAAATCCAGGTTAGCCGGGAAGTGGTGTTGGGCAAATTGAATGGATTAAAGGCCGATAAATCCCCAGGGCCAGATAGGCTGCATCCCAGAGTACTTAAGGAAGTAGCTCCAGAAATAGTGGATGCATTAGTAATAATCTTTCAAAACTCTTTAGATTCTGGAGTAGTTCCTGAGGATTGGCGGGTAGCAAACGTAACCCCACTTTTTAAGAAGGGAGGGAGAGAGAAAACGGGGAATTACAGACCAGTTAGTCTAACATCGGTAGTGGGGAAACTGCTTGAGTCAGTTATTAAAGATGGGATAGCAGCACATTTGGAAAGTGGTGAAATCATTGGACAAAGTCAGCATGGATTTACGAAAGGTAAATCATGTCTGACGAATCTTATAGAATTTTTCGAGGATGTAACTAGTAGCGCGGATAGGGGAGAACCAGTGGATGTGGTGTATCTGGACTTCCAGAAGGCTTTCGACAAGGTCCCACATAAGAGATTAGTATACAAACTTAAAGCACACGGCATTGGGGGTTCAGTATTGATGTGGATAGAGAACTGGCTGGCAAACAGGAAGCAAAGAGTAGGAGTAAACGGGTCCTTTTCACAATGGCAGGCAGTGACTAGTGGGGTATCGCAAGGCTCAGTGCTGGGACCCCAGCTATTTACAATATATATTAATGAACTGGATGAGGGAATTGAAGGCAATATCTCCAGGTTTGTGGATGGCACTAAGCTGGGGGGCAGTGTTAGCTGTGAGGAGGATGCTAGGAGACTGCAAGGTGACTTGGATAGGCTGGGTGAGTGGGCAAATGTTTGGCAGATGCAGTATAATGTGGATAAATGTGAGGTTATCCATTTTGGTTCAAAAACAGGAAAGCAGACTATTATCTAAATGGTGGCCGACTAGGAAAAGGGGAGATGCAGCGAGACCTGGGTTTCATGGTATACCAGTCATTGAAAGTAGGCATGCAGGTGCAGCAGGCAGTGAAGAAAGCGAATGGTATGTTAGCTTTCATAGCAAAAGGATTTGAGTATAGGAGCAGGGAGGTTCTACTGCAATTGTACAGGGTCTTGGTGAGACCACACCTGGAGTATTGCGTACAGTTTTGGTCTCCAAATCTGAATAGGACATTATTGCCATAGAGGGAGTGCAGAGAAGGTTCACCAGACTGATTCCTGGGATGTCAGGACTGTCTTATGAAGAAAGACTGGATAGACTTGGTTTATACTCTCTAGAATTTAGGAGATTGAGAGGGGATCTTATAGAAACTACAAAATTCTTAAGGGGTTGGACAGGCTAGATGCAGGAAGATTGCTCCCGATGTTGGGGAAGTCCAGGACAAGGGGTCACAGCTTAAAGATAAGGGGGAAATCCTTTAAAACCGAGATGAGAAGAACTTTTTTCACACAGAGAGTGGTGAATCTCTGGAACTCTCTGCCACAGAGGGTAGTTGAGGCCAGTTCATTGGCTATATTTAAGAGGGAGTTACATGTGGCCCTTGTGTCTAGGGGGATCAGAGGGTATGGATAGAAGGCAGGTACGGGATACTGAGTTGGATGATCAGCCATGATCATATTGAATGGCGGTGCAGGCTCGAAGGGCCGAATGGCCTACTGCTGCACCTAATTTCTATGTTTCTATTTGGTTATACTGCACAGTATACAAGGGTTCCAAATAGAATTTATTTTCAAATTGCGTCCACCTACACAGCATACACCGCTGGACATTGGTTTTTTCACAAGTGTCTTTAGATGTACAAGTTGAAATTGAAAAGTTATCTAAAAAAGGGGTAATTGAGAAGTCGTTTCATCAATCTCACCAATTTGTGTCTAATATATTCCCTAGACTAAAGAAGGATGGTGGGTGTCGAATAATTCTTGATCTAACTCGACTTAACTCCTATGTGCAGTATAAACATTTCAAAATGGAATCTTTTGTTACTGCTAAACAACTGGTTTCCAAAGGATGCTATATGGCATGCATAGATCTTAAAGATGCATACTATTCAGTACCCATTCATTACAATAACTGGAGATATTTGAAGTTTAGCTGGATGAGGCAAATATGGCAGTTTAAAGCATTGCCTAATGGTTTAACTTCGGCTCCTAGATTATTTACAAAGTTTGTTGGGCCTACTCCGGGCTCAGAATCATATTGAAATGGCCTATTTGGATGATGTCCTAATCATAGGCAAAACTCAGAAATCAGCTGAATTATCTGTTTCAGCTACCAAACTCGTGTTTGAGAGGTTGGGGTTTCTCATCCATCCAGTTAAATCCAAATTGATTATTTGGGATTCACCATTAATTCAACTCACATGTCTGGGACTCTGCCTGGAGGCAAGAGATCAGAGTTAATAGAAGATTGTAACAATCTTCTATTCGACAGGTGGCTAGTATACTTGGCAAATTAGTGGCTGTTTTTCCAGCTGCACAGTTTGGGCCTTTACATTATCAAAATTTACAATGTGCAAAGGAGCAGGCACTCAAACAACATGCAGGTCATTTCAATAGACCCATGCGGTTACCAGCTGAAGCCATTGCTGAGTTACAGTGGTGTATTGCGAATATTTGGCATTGCTCCAGTAAAATTCTGATTGTTAAACCTTCAGTTATTTTACAAATTGATGTTAGTGCTCCAGGATGGGGAGCTACTGATACCATCTCTAGCTGCGGTGGCAGATGGAATATGCATGAGGCATTAATTCTTCGATCACATGGTATTAACTATTTATAGTTGTTGGGAGCACTCTATGGCTTAAAGGCGTATTGTACTAGTATGCATGACTTGCATGTTCAGTTTCAGATTGACAACACTACAGCAGTAGCATACGTTAATCACATCAAGTCGGTATCATGTGATAAATTGGCTAACCTTATTTGGCATTGGTGTATTACAAGAAACATCTGGATTTCAGCTATCTACTTACCAGGTAGATTTAACATGGTGGCGGACACCAGGTCACGGAAATTCAATGACAACACAGAATGGATGTTGAATCCTGAAATATTTAACGATTTTATCACTCGGTATGGCGTACCAGATATTGATTTGTTTGCATCCAGATTAAATCACCAGCTACCAAAGTATGTTTCATGGGAACCAGACCCGGGGCAGTAGCGGTAGATGCATTCTCGCTACACTGGGGTGGAATGTTGTTATATGCATTTCCCCATTTTGCCTCATCAGTCGGTGCTTGCTTAAGATCAAGCAGTACTCCGCCTCAGCCGTTTTGGTAGTCCCCGACTGGCCTACACAGCCATGGTTCCCACTCGTTCTGAGACTAATAACACAGCCTTTTATGGCTGTCCCCAAATGCAGTAACCTGCTGGTTCACCCTGTGACTGGGGAGAACCATCCACTATATGACCGTATTAATCTATTGATTTGCAGATACTGAGGAGACCGTACCTGGGGCTCGGACTATTAGGTCGTACGGTGGATGTGATTACTGCGGCCTGGAGGGATAGTACTAAAAAACAATACATCTCTCATATCAAGAAATGGGAGGTGTTCTGCTTGCAGCCGAACATATCATATAATAATAATAATAATACATTTTATTTATGGGCGCCTTTCAAGCGTCTCAATGACACCTTACAAAAATTTTCCAGGTAGAGGAAAAACATGTAAGGGGAATGGAATAAATAGTAGAGACATGACTAGTACACAAAGTAAAGACAGAATTCAATTCAAAACACAATAATAAGGCAATTAATGCACAGATGAAAAGGGAGGGGGACGTGGGGCTAAGGAGAGGCAGAGGTGAAGAGATGGGTCTTGAGGCGGGACTGGAAGATGGTGAGGGACACGGAATTGCGGATCAGTTGGGGGAGGGAGTTCCAGAGCCTGGGAGCTGCCCTGGAGAAGGCTCTGTCCCCTAAACTGCGGAGGTTGGACTTGTGGATGGAGAGGAGACCGGCTGATGTAGATCTGAGGGACCGTGAGGGTTGGTA
This sequence comes from Leucoraja erinaceus, assembly GCF_028641065.1. NCBI lineage: Eukaryota > Metazoa > Chordata > Chondrichthyes > Rajiformes > Rajidae > Leucoraja > Leucoraja erinaceus. The sequence continues at coordinate 73,140,442 of NC_073382.1, forward strand.
GGGGGAGAGGAGGTCAGTGAGATATGGGGGGGGGCCAGATGGTGGAGGGCTTTGTAGGTGAGGATCAGGATTTTGTAGGTGATCCGGTGGGAGATGGGAAGCCAGTGAAGTTGTTTGAGGACTGGAGTGATGTGATGCCAGGATTTGGTGTGGCTGTTGAGTCGGGCGGCTGCGTTCTGGACCAGTTGGAGTCGGTTGATGCAGGTAGAGCTGATGCTAAGGAGAAGTGAGTTGCAATAGTCCAGTCGGGAGGAGATGAAGGCATGGATGAGTCAGCAGCGGGCGGTGTGAGAGAGGGTCTGAGTTTGGCGATGTTGCGGAGATGAAAGAAGGAGGTTTTAATGACATGGCGGATGTGAGGCTCAAGGGAGAGGGTGGAATCAAAGATCACGCCAAGGTTGCGGGCCTGGGGAGATGGGGAGACAGTGGTGCCGTCGATGGTGAGAGTGGGGTTATTGATTTTGCTGAGTGTGGCTTTGGAGCCTATGAGGAGGAATTCTGTCTTATCGCTGTTGAGTTTGAGGAAATTATGTTGCATCCAGGTTTTTATAGCTGACAAACAGGTTGATATGGGAGAGGGGGGGGGGGGGGGGGGGGGGGGGGTTGTGGGGGATTTGGTGCCAAGGTAGATCTGGGTGTCATTGGAAGTCCAGGTTGAAATGGCGGAGTATCTGACCAAGGGGGTGGATGTAGATGATGAAGAGGAGGGGGCCGAGTCGGAGCCTTGGGGAACGCCTTGAGTGACTGTGGATGTAGCAGAGGTGTGGTTGTGGAGAGAGATGAATTGGGATCTGTTGGAAAGGTAGGAACAGAGCCAGCTGAGTGCAGAGCCTTCAATGCCGAGGTCTTTGAGTCTGGTGAGCAGGATGTTATGGTTCACTGTAGCGAAGGCTGCGCTCAGGTCGAGGAGCATCAATGTATTTTACCCAGTGATCACTGAAAAAATAGATTGTAAGTGGAGGTAGAATTGAAATGTGGGCCCTGCCAATTTAGAAGTTTATGACATTGTTTTATTTCCACCAACACCAAATGAGTGTTTCATTAGAAGTGTAACATTTAATTCATATTGCTTTGATTGTGGGTTGTATATGAAATTGAAGTGCTAATATTAACACCACACGTAATCTTGCTGGTGTTAGAAAACAATTATCCTCGTTATAATGTCAAATTTTGATTTTGTACATTATTTTGCACTTTTTCCACAAAGGTTAGCTGTTCCACTTCGATCTGTCAAATTTTATTGACTAAACTGGGCAGTAGCTCAGGACATTAAGCAGTGCAGTTTGACACTCTAACTGCTGGGTCTGAGACATGCCAGTGAAGTTCAATCAGCTTTTCAAACAAGCCTTCCATAGTTTGGAAAATGTATTCTGGACAGATTCAGTGGCAGATGAGGCCTAGCAGAGGTGAAAGGACATATTGCAATCAATAGGAAAAAACTACTGTCAATGGTTAATGTAAATTCAATTAATTCATTGATTTTATTTGTCTGAAAGTACTTTTAGAACATACAACAGAACAGCACAGTTTTTTTAATACTCTGAAAAAGGGTCTCAAGCCGAAATGTCACCCATTCCTTCTCGTCAGAGATGGTACCTGTCCTGAGTTACTCCAGCTTCTTGTGTCTATCTTTTTTATTTTTAAAATGTATTAACTTTAATTTAAATTCCTATGTTATAAAATTCATTGTATTTGCCAGCAAGTGAGCTGGGAGGGGCAGGCAAGGCCTCACTAGTGGCCAAAACATTTCAAGGTTGACCACTTTTACTTGGCAAGATAGATTGCTGCACTGGGTCGCATCACTGTCCATTGCTGCACTATGCCAAACCCATGGGTGGGGGCTCAGCTTCTCAGTGAAAGACTACCTCAGGACCACAGTGGAACTTATACCACATCCATTCTGCAAACCTCATGAAACAGGATTCAACAAATGTGTTATTTCCTTGCACTTTGGTGAACTCAGAATTTACTGTTAAAACCATTTCAAAAATAGCTATGTACCTTCTGTTATTTTTCCTCAGCATTTTTTTTTAGTTTTCTGTGAAAGTGGCATTCTTCACATTTTCTCCTCATGAAGTCTTTGATTAGTTTACTTTAAGGAGTGAATAGAAAAGTAGCTTGTTAATGGTAATAAGGGAAAAAAAAAATTGTTTCCGAAGTGTTTATATTATAATTATAATGAAGCGAGTAATTTGTCTTGTAGCCTGCAATTCTAACAATGTGGGAACCAGGAATTTTTCATGGCCTTGAAAGATTCATGATTTTAGGTCATGTCAGTGGTTGCTGTCATTAAGTTTCTGAGCTTGTACAACATGTGTTTTCCTTGCAAAACGCATACATAGTTTTTGGGAACACTGGTTCCACCAGTATTCACCCCACAACCAGATCAAGTTCAAAATAGATTGTTCATCAGGAAGTGTGGAACGATGCAGGTATTGCAGGAATCCTCTGAGATGATGTTCATCTTCACCATTTCAGGACGAATTTTGTCAGTTGGAAGTCTTCAAAGAAGTGTATCTATGCTAGGTACTGTAGGCAAACGGGTGCAACAACACAGAGGAATGCAGTGGTATGGAGGGATGCAATAGCTCAGGCAGATAATTTTGCTGCTGATAACCTATGATCCGTTTGTCTTTTCCCTCACATATGCTGGGCCATCTGGAAATTGAAAAACATTTGATGGGGAGTAGAGGTCATTAAGGGCAAGCAAATATATCTTTCAATCTACATACTTTGAAAGTATTATCAGCCTAGTCTTGTAGTATCAAAGCTATTATTTTAATGGGAAATTAAAAATAATAAAAGAACCAATTCTGTGAATGTACATTACGAAAATACAAGCATATATTTTGATTTATTTCTCATGTTTTCTCCACAAAGCAACACTTTCCTTAACAGTACATCACAGTTTTGCCAGTTATGCTCGGGAAGAGTACCATAAACTGGCCAACATGCACAAAAACATGGAGAAGCTTTACCATGATTTGATGCACTATTTTGTTATCAATCCAAAGAAAGTCACAGTAGAGGAGGTTTTCAATGAGATCAGCAACTTCAAATCTATGTTTATGGTATGTTTGTATGATGAAGCACTTTGAAAGTAAAGTACCAGCATTTCAAATTTAGCTTACTTGAAGTTTTTTTATGATTAAAATTACCACAAATATTTGTTATGCTGCATTAATTAAATAAGTGGAGGAATGTTAAGATCATGCAAACTAATTAGTGCATATTTGCTTTGCTAATATAACACTTCAATATTATCACCAGAGAGATTTTTAACTTTTTAATTTGCCATCAAAACTAATTGTACATTGCTCAAAGACCTGTAAGAATATACTTTGTTTGAGAATGTCAGAGAACAAGTTATGCTGCTGTATTTATTTAAGCATGAAATAACACCCTTCCGTCAAATCATAATAAAACTCAAAACAATTTTCCCTTCAATATCCTGAAAACTAGAATTAAAACAGCTGTTTAGCCTCTAAAATCAAAACGTAATGCATGTTATTCTAATTAATCTTCCTTTTTTCCATCTTTGGCGCATTTTGATTTATCTTTTCTTTGAAGATTCTTTTATTTTTTTGTTTTACTAAAGCAAGCTGCTAAAGAAAACGTGAGGCAGCGTGAAGCGGAAGAAAAGCTGAGGCGTTTTCGGATGGCCAGAGAGAAAGCAGAGAAAGAAAAACAGGAGAGACAGAAAAAGAAGCAGCATCTACTAGAGAAGAATTCAGGTAAGAAAATAAGATGCATTCTAACATTAAATAGAACGGGAAAGCAAGGAAGCATTCAATTTATTTAGCTATCATCAAGTTCATTGCTTTAAAGCCCCCTATGCATCACAATGTGTGGATCATCAAGAAAAAAAATAGATTGCATTCAGCCTTGTTATAGATTGATTGCATTTTCAGGGGATTCTGTTAATAAGTCTACTTTATATTCTACTTTATTTTGTTTACTCAACCATGTAATGCACATTTGATATGGCAATGTTTTACAGCCTTTCTCTTTCAATATCAGGCTTTGTAAATTGGTGGCACCTGTTGAGAATTTTATGCTCATTGCAAATGACCTATCAAGAATATTTTCAAAGTATAGTCAACTAACGCTAACTTAACCAAGCAGTGACATATTTTAACATTGGTTAAATTGCATCCATAAGATTAGGTGCATTTCATTAATCTTTCGGCCCTTTTGACTTCTGCTCCATTAAAGTGCATGAAAACTGCTTTGATTAGCACCTGATATCCTTTAACTTCAAGACCATGGACAAAGATTGGAATTAGAATTGGGATGGAATGGTCTTTCTTGGCTCGCGTTTGTGCAGGCCGTTTCCCTTAATTTATAAATGTGTTCGAATAAAAATAATAATTAGCATATTCTTACATTGCTATCTGAGTTGATTAAAATCAAACCAAACATGCTTTGGAAATATAGAATGTCAGACGTAAAATAATATAAGCTGCTCATTAGAGCTCATTCTGTAATCCATTTAACAAATTAGTACTTCTCATTCCCCCCCCACCCACTCCCCACCTTTCTTTGCCAAATCTTGCATCCCAGACTAATTAGCTCCCTTTCCGTTGAGCTAATCCTTATTTCAGTTTAACATATGGCACATTTATTTCCAGTTGTATTTAATTGCTGCTGACCGTGGAAATCTGCTCATATTTTTGATTCTCTATTCTGCAATGCAAATCATCTAAAACTGATCTTGTTATCTTCCGATTTGAGCAGTCTTTCTATTTGTGCAAAAACGGTTTGTGATAGTGCTACGATTTTTCGCCAGTGTACTCGCCGTTCTCCTCTGCTGCGAGTGCACCAAGTTTCGTTCTGATTGGGTGTCCAATATAAATGTTAGCGAGGTTTAAAAATTGGGAATGTGCAGATCGATCTCCCCTCCCAGTCGGGGCTGCGTGGATTGGTCTTTTCTCCTGTCACTCCACGGGATGGTCCACCCCTTTCTGCGCCATCACATCTTTACTGGAGCTGAGGGAGGCTCGGGATGGCCGGCAGAGGAGTAGGAGATGTCGCCAGATGGAAAACGGATACTCTGATCCCGGAGGAGGAGAACATCCAGCAACAAGTGCCTGCTGTGAGTCCTCAGCGCACCGTCAGTTAAAGCCCCTTCCCCTCTGGTCCCCCTCGCTGACTACTGCCCCCCTCCCCCATGATATGCCCCTCTGCCCTCTTTTCTCCAAGCTCTCTTTCCCCCCCCGCCCACACACCCTCCACCTCACAAACCCCCCCTGGTCCCCCTCGCCCCGCCTCACTGCCCCCCCGCCCACACCCCCCCGCCCTCACACCCCCCCCCCGCCCCTCATGCCCCCCCATTCTCACACAGCCCTCCCCTCCCCATACCCACCCCACCCCCCCCCCCCTCACCTCACCCCCCCCCTCCTCACCCCCCCGCCTCACCCCCCCCCCCTCCACACCCCCCCCCCCCCCGCCCCCCCCCCCCCCCCCCCCCCCCCCCCCCCCCCCCCCCCCCCCCCCCCCTCACCCCCCCCCCCTCCCTACCTCCCCCCCCCCTCACTCACACCCCCCCCCCCCCTCACACCCCCCCCGCCTCACACACCCCCATCCCCCCTCTCATACCCCACCCCCGCCTCACACCACCCCCCGCCTCACCCCCCCCGCCCCCCCCGCCCTCACACACCCCCCCCCCCCCCCCCACACCCCCCCCCTGCCCTCACACACCCCCCCGCCTCACACCCCCCACACCTCCCCCCCCCCCCCGCCTCACACCCCCCCGCCCACACTCACACACCCCCTTGCCACACACACCCCCCTTGCCTCACACACCCCATCCCCTCCCTCATACCCCACCCCCGCCTCACAGCCCAGCCCCCGCCTAACACCCCACCCCTGCCTCACAGTCCACCCCGCCTCACACCACCTCACCCCCGCCACACCACACCACCCCACCCCCGCCTCACAACCCACCTCCGCTTCACACCACCCCCACCCCCGCCTCACAGCCCACCCCCCCCCTCACAGCCCACCCCCCCGCCTCACAGCCCACCCCCGCCTCACAGCCCACCCCCGCCTCACAGCCTCCCCACCTCACCCCCCCGCCTCGCACCCGCCCCGCCTCACACACCCCCTTGCATCATACACCCCACATCCCCCCTCACCCCCCCGCCCTCACATGCCCCCCTCACACCCCCCTCCCCCCTCCCTCACAGCCCCCACACCCCTCCCTCCCCCACACACCCACTCCCCCCACACCACCCTCTCCCCTCCTCCTACAATACCCCGCCCACCCACACACGCCCCCCTCTCCTCCTCCCATCCCACCGCACACCCTCCTTGCCACACACCCCCCTTCCCTCCCCTCCGCTCCGCTCCTCCCCTCCCACATATGAAGAGGAGGGGGAGGGAGTGCTGGGAGATGAGGGAAAATGAGCCGCATCTGCACAGTTAGGGGCTATGGTGGTGGAATATTGCATTGGGGAATGGTTGCGTTGGGGTCCAGGCCTCCTGTGTGACTGAGTCCCACTTAGTCTAGTATATATGAAAAATGAATCATAGACAATAGGTGCAGGAGTAGGCCATTTGGCCCCCGAGCCAGCACCGCCATTCAATGTGATCATGGCTGATCATCCCCAATCAGTACCCCGTCCTGCCATACAGCATGTTCCGAGTCATACAGCATGAAAACAGGGCCTTCGGTCCAACTAGTCCAAATGAACCAAGATGCCCTTTCTAAACTAATCCCATTTACCTGTGTTTGGCCAGTTTTCCTCTCAACCTTTCATGATATGGCTAACTGCACAGTTACAGTCGGGAGAGTGCATGTAACACAAGAAGCAACTCCTACTTCTCTACTCTCAAGCCCATCCACCCAAACCGTGATCACATGGGATCCCATTCTATCCGCTGTTTTGCATTTGTTGGGTTGGGTACCAAAAAACATATAAATCCTGGGTTAGTTCAAGGTGGCCAAGGTCAGTTCAAGTTTTAGTTTTATGCAATAGCAGACCCTAACTCCTAATTCCTTTGGCCATTCTGTATTTCTATTGAGGTTAGATTTGTACAGTATTATAAACCTAGCATTTGCTATACATCTTTATTTTTCTGTTTTGTTTAGCTCTGGTCATCAGATGCTCTTCCTTTCATCCTTTCTGAACTGTGGGTATTTTATAGCCAACGTTCTCCTTTTAAGACTTCCTTTTGCTTAGTCACCCTTCACCCTGCTGTCCGGTCCAGTCCCACTCAGTCAAATCCCTCTAGAACTCACTGAAATCACCTCAACTCCAAAGGAGTACTTTTGTCTTTGATTTTTTTACTTGATCATTTAGAAATCACGCTAAAGTGAATGGTCTGATCATTTGTTCCCAAATGCTTTCCCAGGGAAGGAACCTTCATGTGCTTCAGTTAATTCCCAGAATCTAATCCATCCCTGTGGGTACAAAACATAATGATCGAGAATGAACCATGAGGCACACCGCTAGTCACAGGCTTCCAGTCTGATCAGCAGCCTTCCACTACCACACTTTTTACCTTGAAGTCAATTCTGTCCAATTAGCCAACTCTGCCTGGATCTCATGCAACCTAATCTTTAAGAGCAGCCTATCATGTGGTCCTTATCAAAGGCCTTGCTGAAGTCTAAACATCTAGAGTTTCAGATTCTCACTGGACTTTATGTAAAGAAGCATTTTCTGACATCTATCTATCTATCTTCTATCTTTATATATATAAAACTCAAATCAGTCCGCCTGCCGCCGTATGGCGTCCGCCGCGCGTTTCTTCCTTTGACGCTCCGCAACTCCGAAACCGGACGCAGGATCGCCGACGTCTTTTCCATTTCGGTAGAGATTTCGCTTTTCTTTCTAAGTATCCGCTCCTCATTACATTTCGTCGTGTTTGAGTGCGCTTTTTTTAATGAAATCCTACACCCCCCCCACCCCCTCAATATTTCAAAAAGAAACTGGTTTCACATCCACACAAGCAGCCCCCTGTGAACGTTCCATCGTGTGATGTCACAATGCCCGATGCTCACAGATGGCCAATCGGATTGGATTCATTTACATATGCCTTTGCAGGAGCCACAGCCCCGGTGAACATTCCATCGTGTGATGTCACAATGCCCAATGCTCAAATACATTGTTGCCATAGAGAACGCTCAGCGATTATTCAAATTCTTCACTAACTGTCATTTCTGATTTGCTTGTGAAGTGAAAAGTCCTGAATTGCATTTGTCTGATGCAGGAAGATTGTTCCAGATGTTGGGGAAGTCCAGGACACGCGGGACACAGTTTAAGGATAAAGGGGAAATCCTTTAGTACTGAGATGAGGGAAACATTTTTCACACAGATAGTGGTGAATCTCTGGAATTCTCTGCCACAGAGGGTAGTTGAGGCCAGTTCATTGGCTATATTTAAGAGGGAGTTAGATGTGGCCCTTGTGGCTAAAGGGATCAGGGGGTATGGAGAGGGGGGGAGCTGTGAGGAGGATGCTAGGAGACTGCAAGGTGACTTGGATAGGCTGGGTGAGTGGGCAAATGTTTGGCAGATGCAGTATAATGTGGATAAATGTGATGTTATCCATTTGGTGGTGGCAAAAACGGGAAAGCAGACTATTATCTAAATGGTGGCCGATTGGGAAAGGGGGAGATGCAGCGAGACCTGGGTGTCATGGTACACCAGTCATTGAAAGTAGGCATGCAGGTGCAGCAGGCAGTGAAGAAAGCGAATGGTATGTTAGCTTTCATTGCAAAAGGATTTGAGTATAGGAGCAGGGAGGTTCTACTGCAGTTGTACAGGGTCTTGGTGAGACCACACCTGGAGTATTGCGTACAGTTTTGGTCTCCAAATCTGAGGAAGGACATTATTGCCATAGAGGGAGTGCAGAGACGGTTCACCAGACTGATTCCTGGGATGTCAAGACTGTCTTATGAAGAAAGACTGGATAGACTTGGTTTATACTCTCTAGAATTTAGGAGACTGAGAGGGGATCTTATAGAAACTTACAAAATTCTTAAGGGGTTGGACAGGCTAGATGTAGGAAGATTGTTCCCGATGTTGGGGAAGTCCAGGACAAGGGGTCATAGTTTAAGGATAAGGGGGAAATCTTTTGTGACCGAGATGAGAAGAACGTTTTTCACACAGAGAGTGGTGAATCTCTGGAACTCTCTGCCACAGAGGGTAGTTGAGGCCAGTTCGTTGGCTATATTTAAGAGGGAGTTAGATGTGGCCCTTGTGGCTAAGGGGATCAGGGGGTATGGAGAGAAGGCAGGTACAGGATACTGATTTGGATGATCAGCCATGATCATATTGAATGGCGGTGCAGGCTCGAAGGGCCGAATGGCCTACTCCTGCACCTAAATTCTATGTTTCTATGTTTCTATCAGCCGTGATCATATTGAATGGAGAATGGTGCAGGCTCGAAGGGCCGAATGGCCTACTACTGCACTTAATTTCTATGTTTCTATGTGTCCCTCTCCTCACCCCTCTCCCTCTGCCACCCATCTCTCTCCCCCACCCCCCTTCCCTCTCTACCACCACCCCCACCCTCTCTACCACCACCCCCTTCCCCCTACCCCTCTGTCCCTCTTCTACCACTCCCGCTACCCCTCTACCCCTCCCTCCCTCCCCACTCTTCCACTTCTCTCCCACTCTCTTCTCCCCCACTCCTCACCCCTCTCCCATCCCTCTCTCTCCCCCCCCTTCCCTCTCTACCCCACCCCCCTACCTTTCTCTCCCCCCCACCCCTTCCCCTATCCCTCTGTCCCTCTTCCATCACTCCCGCTAACCCTCTCCTCCTCCCCCCCCACTCTTTCCCTCTTTCCCCCCACCCCTCTCCCCACCCCCCCCCCTCCCCCAAAGCTCTCTCCCCATCCCTCACCCCCTACCCCCGCTCTCCTTTCCCTCCCAAATCTATCCCGTTTCCTCCTCCTCCCTCCCCTCTTCTCACCCCCCCCCCGCAAACGCCGTTGGGGAAACAGACCATAGAGGGAGTACAGAGAAGGTTCAACAGACTGATTCCTGGGATGTCAGGACTTTCAAATGAAGAAAGACTGGATAGACTTGGCTTGTACTCGCTAGATTTTAGAAGATTGAGGGGGGATCTTATAGAAACTTACAAAATTCTTAAGGGGTTGGACAGGCTAGATGCAGGAAGATTGTTCCAGATGTTGGGGAAGTCCAGAACAGGGGGTCACAGTTTAAGGATAAGGGGGAAATCCTTTATGACCGAGATGAGAAAAACATTTTTCACACAGAGAGTGGTGAATCTCTGGAATTCTCTGCCACAGAAGGTAGTTGAGGCAAGTTCATTGGCTATATTTAAGAGGGAGTTAGATGTGGCCCTTGTGGCTAAAGGGATCAGGGGGTATGGAGAGAAGGCAGGTACAGGATACTGAGTTGGATGATCATCCTTGATCATATTGAATGGTGGTGCAGGCTCGAAGGGCCGAATGGCCTACTACTGCACTTAATTTCTATGTTTCCCTCTCTTCACCCCTCTCCCTCTCCTCACCCCTCTCTCTCACCCTCACCCCCCTTCCCTCTCTACCCCACCCCCTTCCCTCTCTCCACCCGCCCCCTTCCCCCCTACCCCTCTCCTCCTCCCTCTCACTCCCCACTCTTTCCCGTCTCTCCCCCTCCACCCCTCTCCCCCTCCTCCCCTCCCTCCCCATTTCCCCTCTCCCCCACATCTCTCTCCCCCATCCCCCTCTCTCACCCCCTACCCCGCTCTTCTTTCCCTCCCAAATCTCCTCCTCCTCTCCCCTCCCTCCCCTCTTCTCACCAACCCCCCCCCCCCCTGCCCCACCTGTGAGTTTGGGGGGTGGTTATTTGAGTGTGATGCCGCAGCCCCTACTCCCCCCTCCCCACCCCCCCCCCCCCCCCCCCCGCAAACGCTGTTGGAGAAAGCAGACCCAACGGGTCTGCACTTGGTCTAGTTATTATATAAAAGTCTGTGGCTGCCGCCTGCCGTCCGGCTGCCGGCTGCCTTTCTTCCTTTTGATTCGCTGCTCCTTCCTATCAGCTTCCAACACACTTCAAAACAAAGTTGCAAGACAGGAACACTCTGAACTTTTCACCTCAATGGGATATCACAGCAAGTGCTTCAACAGGAGGGGGAGGGCCAATTGGTATTGCAATTGGAACTGCTGCAGCAGGCAGGGGAGGTGAAATTGGATTTTTTTTTTTTAATCCACTGCTGAGGGAGGCAGGGGAGTGCTGGAATCTTACATTTGGGAACGGGTTCAGTTCCGTTGGAGGAGACGGGTGCATGGTGGAATATTGGGTTGGGGGATCACACCATTGGGGGAGCAGACCCAACGGGTCTGCACTTGGTCTAGTTACTATTAAATGTCCTTACTCTAATTTTAGGGTTACGCTGTTTCGTCTGAAATCTACCACCTGAGAAAAATGTGTTTCTTAATCTCTGTTTTCTAAACATCTTTTTCTTTAGGAACTACTGTGATTCATCTGTTTTAGTCCAAAGTCCACAACATTCACACAATATTCCATTTGCTGCAGTTTTAACCAATTACTGAATCAATTAATATCCTTTGCAACTTATTTTTCCCTGTGTGCACAATTTACTGGTTGATAAAAATGCTTGACTTGGTACACACCTGTACTTCCCAAAGGGGGGAATGGTCCACATTTCTGACTGAGACTCTGCATCTGTATTGAGAGTCTAAAGGGAAGAGATAGTTGCTGCTTTTGGAAGGAAGATGGGGAGTGAATCAGATAAGGGAGCATCTAGTTCCACACACCACCGTTGTGTTCTCAGCTGATTTTATCATCTGCCGTCTCCACTAATCAACTCCCAGCTTTTGTTGCAATCTGCACGCCTCACTTCTGCACCTGGCTCCATCTGCCCATTAACCTGTCCTCACCTGGATTCACCTATCGCTTGACAGCTCCTGCTTCACCTCTCCCCTCTTAATGCTTAATCTCCCCTTTAAGGGCCTGATCCATTGTACGAGGTAATTCAAGAGTTCTCCCGAGTTTTCCCCTGATTCAAACTCGGAGAATGTCCATAGCGGGTCCGTAGGAGTTCGTGGATGATTCGTAGTGGCTCGTACAAGTAACGGTGGGTAGTCGGGAAAGCCGGTAAATTCGTGACGTTTTTTCAACACTGAAAAATGTCCACAAGTAAAAAAATACTTGTGATGAAAAAAATGGTTACTTTTTACTTGTACGAGCCGCTACGAGACATCCACACCCTGTTTTGTTCAGTAATTTGAGTTTACACTTCTACCCGAATAAAGCAGCCGACAAAGGGGACATTTTAAAATAGTGTTTTTAACATTATTATTTTAAGTTCAAATAACAATAATAATAGCACATAACAATGTTATTTCACTTATTTATGAACAACTAATGAATAACAGATACCAGAACCAAACACAGTCATTGAGAACACATCAATCAATTAAATTCTTAAAATAATAAATTCCCTGCCTCATAGGGCATTGGAGGCTGGTTCTCTGGATACTTTCAAGAGAGAGTTTGATAGAGCTCTCAGGGATAGTGGAGTTAAGGGATATGGAGAGAAGGCAGGAACGGGATACTAATTATGGATGATCAGCTATGATCACATTGAATGGCGGTTCTGGTTCGAAGGGCTGAATGGCCTACTCCTGCATCTATTGTCTTTGTCTATTGTCTATTTACCCCTGGGCGTAAATGTACTCCAGGTTGGGAATCCTTGTTCTAGAAGATTATTTGATGATGCAAAATTGCTATTGCACAGAAGGTAGAACATGGTTTCCACAATAAGAAGAGAAGTAAACAGTGGTGGCTCCTGAGAATTACATAAGAAGCAGCAGTAAACTACTTGACCCCTTCAGCCTGCTCCACCGTTCAGCAGAGATTGTGCACATATTCAACAACTCCGATTCCTCAGGTCTCTGGGGTAAAGAATCACAAAGAACCTCTCAACCTCTAACTAACCTCTCAACACTCTCAGAAATTTTGTTCACTCTCAGAAAATTCCACTTCTGAAATGGACAAGGTTATTCTGAAATTATACTGTCTAGTTCTAGATATACTTACTTGGAGAAACATCCTCTATCTGGTATCCACCCTACCTTACTTAGCATACAAATTTTGTATGTTTCATTGTTTGCTCATCTATTTTAAAACTTCAATGACTCTCGGCCCATATATTGACCTTGATCCCAGGAATCAACCTGGTGTGCCTTCTCTCCACTCCTATCGTGCAAGTATATACTTCCTTGAACAAGGACCAAAACTGTTCAGTTTTCCAGGTGCAGTCTTACCAATGCCCTGTAAGGTTGCATTAAAACTCCCATACCTTTATGCTCTACACTCATTGTAATAAAGGTTAGCATTCCATGAGCTTTTCTGAGTAACCTATAAGCTAACTTATTGTGACCCTCAGATTCTTAGCTACTGCAGTATATTGTACTCTCACTCCATTAATATAATAATTTGCTCTTTCATTTTTCATTCCAAAATGGATAATGATGTATTTTCTACGTTATATTCCTTCTGGCAACCTCTTCTTCCCCACTCACCTAACCTGTCTATATTCCTTTGTAAGCTACATGTGTCTTCATAAGTTGTCCACTACAGGGAGTGCCTTTCTATTAACACATTTGGCTACAGAGCACACAACTCCTTAGTCCGATTTATTATTATGGAATGTAAGTAGCTGTAGTTCCGGCATGATACCCTTTGTACCCACTAATTATTGACTGTCAATCTGAAAATAATCCATCTGTCAGGACTTTTCTGTTAGTGAGCCATTCACCCATCTGTACCGGTATTTCACACTAATTTCATGTGCTCTTATCTGGTTCAGTCTGCTTTTCTTTTGATTTTGTAGACTTTTATGTGGGATAAAATTTCAAATCTTGCAGGATACCTGGAAGTGTAGTTAACAATTAATAGAGCTGTTTGGAGGCTTGAGGAATACATTTTATAGACGGGAAAATAGGCACACTAATTCCCTTGAAAAGGCACGCTGTTTTTGTTTTGGAAGGATGAAGGAGATGCAATACCAGCCAAGAGTTGGATCTACAAAAGGGGTGGGGATCAAAGAGACATTTGTAAAAGTACAGCAAGGTAGCAATGCAATTTATGATGGTTATTAAAAAAAAAAAAACAGAAGGAAGCCTTTATAAATACAAGCCTGAAGTTGAAAGTTAAAGATGTTATGGTAAACATTTAAAACATTGCTGAAGCTTCAATTGAAGATTTACATCCATGTCTGACTGGCACGTTATATAGATGCCAAGCCCTGGCAGAGGGCATAGAATCAATGTTCTAAAGTGGTACCAGGGATGAGAGACTTCAATTACATGGCAAGACTGGTGAAGCTTGATGAGAGTGAATGAGGATCAACAATTTCCATTGACAAATAGTCTGTACCATATAATAGATATCAACAAAGGAACCAGAGATTAAATAAGTAGAATTTTTGTTATAACAAGATGGAATTAATGAATATTCATGTGACAACAAACATCAAAATGTGTTTTTATGCAAGTGAATTCCTGCTAATAACTTAATTGAAGGACTGAGGGTAGCATCTTTGCCTTGCTTTTCATATCTAATAGTCATGCACAAGGTAACACCTGAGTAATAACCAAGACCTGGGAATTCATTGAAAACTTCAGACATTATCAAAAGTGCTGATGCCTGAACTAATCCTGTGGATTCCTGCAGCATAGCCTTGAGCTATTCTTCAGAATTGAAGAGTTTTGTTGTATATGAAACATATTTGTGGTTTCAGAAAATGGGTCAACGACTTGCAACATTAGCTCTGTTTCATTCTCCATTGACAATGCCAAACCTGTTAAGTATTTTTCAGTTTTATAACATAATAATGTAAGGTTTGTAGTGTATTTGGACGTTCAGAATGCTTTCCATAATGGGCCACATAAAAGCTTGTCAAAATTACATAGTAATTTAGGGTAACATACTTGCATGGATTGATGTTGAGATAAAGAACTGAAAAAAGCTTCAGAATACTTAAGGTCATATTCAGGTACGCAGGCTGCAGCTTGGAGGATGCCTCGGAGATCGATGCTGCAGTTTCAGCTGTTCCCATTCTATCTCAGAGGTTTGGGTAAAGGGATGAGGCACAACACATCTTATTTTATTGAAGAAACAAAACTTGATGGCAGTGTGGACTTTGAGGAGGGTGCATGAATCTTCAAATCGATATAGATAGGTTACATGACTGAGCAAGGGTTTGTGAGATGGAATTAATACAGAAAAGGTGAAGTTAAAAATAAATAGACATATGGTGTGCTTGAAAATAGAAAGGCAGAATATATTTATTAAGGGCGTGAGAGATTCAAAGGTGTTTATATTCAGAAGGACCCTGAGGACCTTGGAAGCTAATCCCTGAAAAGTAATATCAGAAAGCAATTAGGAAGATAAATAATATGCTGGCAAATATTGTAAAATTTGAGGATTTTATATCTTGCTCCAATTATATTTGGTCCTGCTGAGACCTCGGCTAGAAGATCTGTGGTCCCTTCCATAGAAAAAGTAAACTTGCGATGGAGGAAATCCAACAAAAGTTCATCAGATTGATTGATGGTTTATCATTTGAGGAAAGATTCGGTGCAGTGAATCTTTCGAAAACTACCCGCGGTGGGAGAGGACGCTCAGTTGTTACGGGTATTCAGGACAGAGATTGGAGACAGAGAGTGCTGGAAAGTAGCACTGAATTAAAATATATGTCATGATCTCATTGAATGGTGGAGCAGCCCACAAGGGGATGAATTGCTACTTTGGTATGCATTATTTTACTTTACACCTGAGAGATACAATGTCTGGAATCAGGCCTTTCACCCCACCGAGTCCATACCAACCAGCAATCACCTATTACACTACCATTATCCTGCACATACCAGGAACAATTTGCAGAAGCTAATTAACCTACGAACCTGTTCATCTTTGGAGTGTGGGAGGAAACCAGAGAAACCCCACACGGTCACAGGGAAAACATACAAACTCCATACAAACAGCACATGTAGTCAGGATGAAATCCAGGTCCGTGGCACTGTACGGTAGCAACTCTACTGCTGTGCCAACAATAACACATGCACTAGTTCTGTCCTACACACGAGGGACAATTTATAGAAGCCAATCAACCGACAAATCTGCACGTCATTGGAATGTGGGAGGACCCTGGAGAAAACCCACACGCTCACAGGGAGAACATACAAACTCCTTACAGACAGCATCCCGTAGTCAGGATTGAACCCAGGTCTCTGCGCTGTGAGGCAGCAACACCACCATGGCACCACTGTGCCGTTCCTAAGAACCTTCCAGAAGGCAACATTCAAAGTGACCACTTGTAGAGCTGCTGATGAATATATCTTTCACTTGCATTACTAAAACGGTAGGCGGCGCGACTCTGGTCAGCAGCGGCCTCTGCAGCCTGTCCGCGTTTTATTATTTTTTGTCTGTGTTTTTATGTAGTTTTTGTTATTTTATGTTGGGGGTGTGTGTGTGTGTGGGGGGGGGGGGGGTGGGGTGGGAGGGGGGGGGGAAACTTTTGAATCTCTCCCTGCACTGGAGACCCGACCTTTTCTCGTCGGGTCTCGGGTGTCGTTGGGGCCGCAACGAGGAGCGGCCTCCAATGGGAAGAAGCCGGGGACTCTGGTGCCGACTCACCGTTGCCGTCGCGGAGCTGGCCGAGTCCAGCGCGGGTGGAGCGGCGGTGGAGCGCTGCTGCTGCTGCTGCTGCTGCTGCTGCTGCTGCCGATGCCGCTGCTGAGTCGGAGGCTGCTACTGCGGGTCTGCGGACGGCGGCACCGGGAGCCCGCGGGTCCCTGGAGGGAGACCGCTTCTCGGGGCTCCTGCAACGGCGACTTCTCCCGCCCGTGTTGCGGGGTTGAAGAGCTCCTGGAGCGGGGCCTGACACCACTGCCCCGCGCGGCTGGAATGGCCGCGGGACTTTGCGAGCGCACACCGGGGGCTCCAACACCAAGACCCGGTGTGCGACCTCGCACCACCCGGCGTGGCTTCAATGGCCGCAGGACAATCGCCATCGCCAGCCGGGGGCTTTGACTTTGACTCTGACATCGGGGGGGGGGAGAGTGCAGTGGAGAGATAAGTTTTTTGGCCTTCCATCACAGCTATGTGATGGATGTTTATGTAAAATGTAATTATGTTGTGTCTGGGGTCTATTTGTGTGTAATGTGTGGCTGCAGAAACGGCATTTCGTTTGGACCTCCAGGGGTCCAAATGACAATTAAATTGACTCTTGACTCTCTTGACTCTTGACAAACTGCTTGGTTGTATAAGATTATACATTTTTACATGGATCATAAATCGCTCAGAGTATTGAGGAATAACAAATGGTTTATTAATAAATGTCAATCATTGCTGTCATTAACATCAGTAATGCTAAACGTATAACCTGACGTGAAATGACTTATCTAATCTGGACTGGACTGATGACTGGTGGCTGGAACAATTTGGCCTCTGTCATGTGCAGTAATTGTTTATTCTGTCCATCTGTAAGTTTCTTTCCCTCAACCACCTAATTAGATGCCTTATTTTCAGTGCTAATGAATACTTAATACTTAGAAGCAAAATTCCAAATAATTTATGGTTAACCAAGACTCAAAGTACTGGAGTAACTCATTGGGTTAGGCAGCATCTCTGGGGAACATAGATAGGTGACGTTTCGGATCTGGTTGGAGATGGGGGGGGGGGGGGGGGGAAGATTGGAAGAGAGGTGCGTTGGTTTATGATTAAACTAATGGATTTCAGTTGTTTTCTTTCCAATGCTTGTATCAGATAAGATTTGATAAGTTCCATATGAGTTATTTCCTAATAGCATTCATGAGTCATTTAGTCATAAATGTAAGTGACAGAAATATTGTTTGGATAATTCTAACCTGATTATTTATTAGCTAGACTAATAGAATAGGTACGATGGAAGGAAACAGAAAATGGTTTAGATATACGATAAGAAATTGAAATATTTGATAGTCTAATCACATGTAAAGGAGTGAAACCATTCATCTGATGGACCACATACACGAATATTAAAATAATTTAGGGAAAATATAGCTCTGGCATCATTGCATACATATTAAAATTCATTGGAAACGGATAAGATGCCAGACAACTGGCAGACAGTTAATGTCATTCCAAAGGTCAGTTGATGATATACAAAGGTCAGAAAAGAACATACAAAAGAAATGCAATATAATGTATTTTGAATTTTGAAAAAAAGATTCAACACTTGTCACTTAGTAGATTCTTGAGTAAGGGCAAAATGTGGAAAAACAGAAAGTACAGAAAAAACAGACAAGAGTTCAATTACTCAACACCAGCAAAGGAAGTGAAGTGGTGTTCCATAAGAATCTACGGTTCAAAATTTACATTCACTATTTAAACATGAAGTCAGAGTGATATTTCCAAATTTACATAAAATAGATGTAGTAATGAAGGAAAAACAAAATACCAGACACCCTGGCTTAAGTTCCATAAACCCTGATGTAAGTCAGATTTAACGTAAGTCAGAATCAGCTTAAAACTAGGCACTGACACTGCTGGTCTACACCAGCAAATCCTTCTTCACCAATCTGGTTGACACGACTATTGTTGCGGCTCACGTTGTAGCCCTTGGCCGACAGAGCTTTCATCAGGCTGCCGCCACCAACAGGATGCACTCAGTCACCCCTGGGGCTGCCACTCCTGCAGCGCCCGCTGACATGGCTACTTGTTGTCGACTGTCGCTTTGTCCACTCCTCCCCTCCCCTCTTTACCATCGCCTCCTCCTTCTCCCCTGAAGTCATCGACATCTTCCATCTTGTGTTTCTCACCCATGGGGAGTCGGCTTGGAGTTGCTCTCTACCGCCTCTCTCATTCTCGCTCGCCTTTCCAGTGTCACACTGAAAGTGGTCGACACTGGAAGAGTAGTGAACCCGCTCACTTTTATTTAACCGTGTCCACTTAAGCCATTTCTCACTTTTATTAAACCTGCAGATCAGGGCAAAGCCCGCCCGCCACACCTCTCTAAACCTGCTGTGTTCTGACCTTATGGCTGTAAAGCATCCAAATTCCTCGGTGTTGCGAGCTTGGGCTTTGTTGAATTTTCTCAATTCTCTATCCAGCTGCAATTTAACATTTTCCTTCAAAGTAGAGTTGCCAAGGAAAAGGTTTCAGGAAGAATCAGTAGTTTCTCCATTTAGAATGCTCTGAAATTATTCTATAAACATGGCTGCAATAATACAGTTCATTGACGGAATGGGACCACATAACACATTCCATTATGCAAATGGATTGTTGAAAAATTTTTTTGTCGCTATTGTAACAAACGTCCGCATACAACGGCAGTAACTTACTGCCACCGCAACATAAATGTTCCCACAACTTGGAAATTATGTTCAACGGGACAGAGAAATTGTGATCTAAGTGTGCAAACATACGGATCACTATAAGTGGCAATTCTTGTTAATGTAGCCTCAAAAAGTAAGGCAAGCTCTCGGTTTCATATCAGTTGGATACAATTGTACAGCAGACAAATTTATCTTCGAAAAAAATAAGTGTTTTATAGTTAAGTAATCATCTTTAAACCTATTGAAACAAGTCTTTTGAAATTCCCTTTTGAAACTGGCATTGAAAACAGACTTTTGAAGAGTTCTCTTTG